>NW_028297780.1:0-10644 GCF_049724085.1 Artemia sp. Qi Xiang Cuo
ACAGCCCAAATTTGTTTCTAAACTATTATATATTCATTCTATTTTATTTTATTTCATTAGCATGAACCAAACTTGACTTTTTAGAAGTGACCATCTAATGCACCAGTACCAAATTTTTCGAATAGATCCTCAAATTCAACTTGTACAACTTCCTCTATCTTATTGGTAAATTTAGTTTCTAGTTATTGATCTTTTAGCGTTGCCAGTACTGTCTTAAGCTTTCAACTTCACTTTTAAGTCCCATGCAATTTCAACTTTTTCAGCTGTCTGCATCTTAATTGCAAATTTAGGTTCTAGTAACTAATCTCTTAATATTTCAAGTACTGCCTCAAATTCCACTTCCAACAGCTGTTACAACTCAGCCCAGAGAGAAGACTCTTCTCTTTCATCAGTGGATTGGGGAAGGATCTCAGAAACAATTGTCAAGCTCTGGAAATGAACAGGTGAATCAACAGCTGATTCAGGCTCTGGCTTTGACCTCCTCCGATGCTATTTAACTAAAAGATGGTACTGAGGGAGCTGTGCATAAACCTGGAAGACCCAAGCTGTTGAAAACTCTTTTGAAAAGTTTGCCAACTGTTTTTGCTGGTCCTATACAAGGTTATTATATATTTCTCATTCTTTTGTGCTCATTCTCCTTATTTTAAGTCTTCATTCTTATGTCTCATTTCATATTTCTCACTCTTCGTGTCCTCCATTCTCATGTGTTATTCTTTGTATTTATCATTTTTATGTGCAATCTTTGCTTATTATATGGGAGTCTTAGTCTGATGAAAAAATGAAAGAGGGCTACAGGGCATAACCTTTAATGTAGGGCATTTTTTATCAAGGAAATCCTTTTGTTTCCATTTAAAATAAAAGCATTTTGGACATCCTTTTTGTGAGTAACAGGTAATTTAAAATTGTGAATACATCATAAAATTGAATCGTTAATTATATACATTGTAGCGAAGTATATATTTCTAAAAGCAAATGAAAAACAAATAGTAGTGAATAAACCTTTTAATTAAGGCTGTTGTTCACAGTCCTAATTAAAGGTTTTACCCACTAAACATTTTCAGTTTGTTTTAAGTATTTGGTGGTGTTGATTTTTATCACCTACCATCTCCTATGGCCAACCAGTGTGGCCTGATGTGCCATTTGAATGTAACCATAGTTAATTTGAAGCCAAGTTGTCAACAAATCTATTCACTTTACCACCTACCACGTCTTATGACCAACTGGTGTGGAATGATGCGGCATTTAACTAGAACCATATTTTACAGTGATGCCAAATTATCAATAAATCTATTCGCTTAGTCACAAAATTAATTGTTAAATTAGTTGATTATCTTTAAGACTTATATGTGGTGTTGAAGTTCACACCTACCACTCCTTGTGGCCGCCCATTCATGCCTGCTGCAACCTAAAACTAGAACCATTGTTAGTCAAGTCAAGTTGTCAGCAAATCAGTGGTAAGATAATTAAGTGGTATAAGTGGTAAGTGGTAAGATAATCACCATTTATCAGTGGTAAGATAGTGGCCACATTAGAAATTAAATGTTTATATTTATACTCGTTCGCCTAGAGGTCTTTTTTTTATTCTGGTTTCTTTTGTGTATTTGCTTGTGTTGTATTTTGCGAAGTGTTTAATTGTTGTCTTTAATGTATTATTATTTTGTTTTCTTTTACTGTTCCGTCTTCTTGCTTTTGTATGTCGGTCTTTTTTTTCAAATAAATAAATAAACATATTCCCTTTGTCACAAATTTAATTGTTTGTCTGTATATTTGTGTCCAGTTACATGATTGATTTGAGTCCTACTTCTGTGCAAAAAAGGAGAAAAATGACATTAGAATGTTTTCAATTTTGTATAGATATCTAATAAAAGAAAAAAAAAAGAAAGAAGGAAAGAAAATACTGTAGCTACGCCCCTGAGGATAATTATGGTAACAAGATGAAAAATTAACCAAATTTTGAGCAACAGTATCATTTTAAAATAATGTAATTAACTTTTGCACTTGTTTTTATTTTATGCCCTTGAAAATAAACCTACTAAGCTAGTATTGTTTTTTTTTTTTAATTCGATATAAAGTTTAATTTATTGGTATTTTGGTTAAATAGCGCATAATAAGTAACAGAGGACTAAGGCGAGAATGTTCTAGGATAGGCAGAAGATACTTATAGCAGTAGCATTCGCATCTCTTACTCCTGCTATGTTTTTCAAGTTTATCTAGTATGAAATCTTGCTTAATTAGAGTGTAGTTGGCTGTAATATATTCGCAAGAACTAAGGCTGTAGACTTTGACGACCATCTCTGCTGAACTTACTCTAGGTGGAACTTACTCTCGTGCTCACAAACCACGAAAAACATTTTTCAATAGGAATTCAAAAAAAGATATTTTTAAAATCTCTGCTGAACTTACTCTTGGTGGCTCACAAAGCAAGAAAGACATTTTTCAATAGGAATGCCAAAAAAATATTTTTAAAACCTAAAGAGGGTACAGATCCTTATGGACCCCCCGCCCTCCAGTTGACACAACCAGAACTAGCCCTTTATGCTTTAACTACCGTCTCGGCCACCTTCCCTGGATTAGAAATGTATGTTTATCAAGTTCAAGTTCCATTTTTTTCCATAAATAACAATAGATAACAATATTAATGATGAAATATGTTACGGATGAGTCTCTGATTATTATGAGAGATGAGTTTCACCTGGGTGACTTTAGCAAGATTTTCTTTTTCGACTATCTTTACCTTTACTTTAAGATGAAAATTAATTTTCAGATACCCAAAGTACGATGTCAAAAATGATCTGAAGAAGAATTATCGTCTTTTTGTCTTCTCCGATGAAGGTAGCCGGCTAAGATACTTTAATGTAAGTTTTTGAATATTTCTTTTTGTACTCCTGTCTTTGAAGTACAAGTATATTGCAAGTTGGAGAGGGGGTGATTTCTGATAAATCAGTAGTTGTAGGTTAAAATGCCCAAATTTGAGCAGAGATATATATATATATATATATATATATATATATATATATATATATATATATATATATATATATATATATATATATATATATATATATATATATATATATATATATATATATATATATATATATATATATATATATATATATATATATATATATATATATATATATATATATATATATATATATATATATATATATATATATATATATATATATATATATATATATATATATATATATATATATATATATATATATATATATATATATATATATATATATTTATTCTTGCTAATTATCTCTTTACAGCAGTTACTTTTATATTTTTCGCATTATAGATATCTTAAACTGCCCTCCCTAAACTGCCTTATTTACTCAAAAGTCATACTTTGCTATTTTTACAATTTAGTCAGGTTATGATGGCTTTCCCACATTCTCACACTAATCATAAAAGACATTTTCCAATATTGATATCTCAAAAAGGATATTTTTCAAAATTTAGGAAGGTAGAGAACCTCCTGAAACTTTTCCCCTTTCCCTAGTTGCAACCTTCCCCTCCTTTCCCCAGTTAACACGACCATCTTACATGGATTAGAATTGTATGTTTATGATGAATTATGTTTCGGATGAGTCTCTGATTATTATGAGAGATAAGTTTCAACTGAGTGACTTTAGCAAGATTTTCTTTTTCCGATTATCTTTACTTTTATCTTAATTCTGTAATTCATTTTTCAAATACCTGAAGCACGAGGCCAGGAATTGTACGAAGAAGGATTGTCGTCCTGACTGGTTCTTCGTTTTTGTTGACTCCGTAGAAGGTTACTAGCTAATAGACTTTTTGTAAGTTTATGGATAATTTGTATTGTGACGATGTCTTTGAAGTACAGTAATATTATCAATTTAGAGAGAAAGGGGGGGGGGGGTAGATTGGTGCCCCGTAAATCAGTAGTTGTATGTGAAAATGGTTAAATTTAAGCGAAGGAAAAATAAACAAAATAAGAAATACTGTTTACAGTTCGATTAGAATCTAATTTTTTTTTATTATTTTATTATTATAAATAAATATTTATTTTTTAAATTGAATTAATTTTGAAATATTTTGTTCTTATTTGATATAATAAGTCGAATGCATGCGTTTAAGGTATCACTAGAATAATCGGTTGCCCCCAGGGCATAACTTACAAACCTTGCTCTGAGGACTGTGGGGGGAGGGAGGTGTTGTCACCCTTAAAGACCTAATTTCCAAATCTTTCAACTATTTTGAGTAAAATAGCTATCTAAAAATTTTGATTGGATGTGTTTGGGGAAAAGGTGGGCGTGAGAGGGGGGTTAGTTACCCCCAAATCACTTTGAACAAGATTTAAAAAGGGCACTAGCCCTTTGAACTTCCAATCGAATGTGCCCTTTTTCAAGTTTCTACGACAAAGATTTCAATAAAAACCTTGTATGCCCCCAGGGCATAATTTATAATCCTTGCCCTGAAGACTGTGGGGGGAGTGCCCTGCTCAAGAGTATAATTTCCTGAACTTTAAACTGCGTGGAGCAAAATGGCTATCTCAAAATTTTTATTGGATGTGTTTTGGGAAATGTTGGGCGTGGAAGGGGTGTTAGTTGCCTTTCAATCACCTTCGACTGTTAAAAAGGGCACTAGCCATTTCAATTTCTAATCGAACGAGCCCTTTTTGCAGTTTCTACGAAAATACGTTCTATAAAAACCTTATATGCCCCCAGGGTATAATTTACAATCCTTGCCCTGAGGCTGTGGGGGGGGGGGCTGTCATCCTCAAAGACCTAATTTCCAGAACTTTCAACAACGTTTAAGAGGAGGAAGAAGGATTTATTGAAAAAAAACATATCAACAAAACATTATTGCTGCCTCCCCTAAAAAGTAAAGCTTGTCGGTGGGGGAGTTAGAGAAAACAAAATCCTTAAAACAAAGAACACTTGGCCACCGACACCACTAATACGATCACACTAGGCAATAAATACAAAATAATATAATATATTATACATCCACTGGGAACATCATATCAACAAAACCCCCACAATAAATAAATCAATTAATCAGTCAAAACTCATATTCAGCAAAAGCAGTTCCTTAATGATTTTTCTAAAAATATTGGGGTCACCAATAGTCTTAATATCACTATTCAAACTGTTCCATTTCCGTGTACCTCTATAAAAAACAGAAAAATATGAACGGGAAGATATACCTCTAGGTACACAGAAGTCCGCGCTACCCCTTGTATCATGAGAATGAACAGTAGACCTAATGGACAATAAATCACTAAAACAACGAGGCTGAACATCCTGCTGCAGTCCAAAAATAAACCGCAATACATAGAATTCACGAAGGCCTGCAGCCGGCAAAATTTTTAAAGTTGGGTAAATTTCTCGAACAGACATACGTAGAGATATACCGGCTAAAATTCTTACTGCATGATTTTGTAGAACTCTTATTGGTTTTAGGGTAGAAGAAAAAGTAGAGAGCCAAATACTTGAATAATAAAGTATATACGGATGTATTAAAGAAAAATAAAGATGGAGAAGGACAGACTTGGGAAAACAATGTTGGAGTTTCTTCATTATACCGAGATTTCTTGCCAGAATTTTGCTTGTTAAAGTAACATGTTCCTTAAAAGATAGAGTTTCATCTATTACAATCCCAAGTTATTTAAAAGACGCAGCCTGTTTTATAACGCCATTGGGCATATCTAATTCCTTGATCCATGGGTAAAAGTTTGATGATCGCAAGAAAATAATAAAGTTAGACTTAGCCATGTTAATCCTTAATTTGTTTACCCTCAGCCATGCTGCAATTCTATTAACTGATTCCTTCATGGAAATCTGCAGCAGCTCCGCTGTCTTAGCTGTGCTAATGGCTGTTGTGTCATCAGCAAAAAGTAAAACTGTTTCATTAGTCAGGTTTACCGTTAGTTCATTTATTCTATAGCAAAAATTATTTAGACAATTTGGTAAATCATTAATAAATATCAATAATAATATAGGGCCGAGAACTGATCCTTGCGGAACATCTATTTCGATACGCTTTTTTTCGGAAGAATAATCATTTAGTTGGACATACTGATAACGATTACTTAAAAAACTTCTTAAAAAATTTAATGATTTACCCCTCAAACAATATACCTCACACTTCTTAAGTAGAAGTTCATGATCCACAGTGTCGAAAGCTTTCATCAGATCTAAAAATATAGCACCTATTTTGAAACCTTTATTTAATACATCATTAATAATAGTTGTCAAATAAATCATCGCCTGTTTCGTTGTCCTTTTTCTACGGAACCCAAATTGTGTCTCTGCCAGTAACTTATGATCCTCCAAAAAACTCATCATTCTAATACTAAAACACTTCTCTAAAACACAGGAAATAATGGGGGGCTGGGGGCCAGCCATCCTGCTCTGCCTGCCAGCCATCTATGCTATATATAAAAATATAGCATAGGTATCAGACATGTAACTAAATTTCGATAAAAAAAAAAAAAAAAAAAAAAAAAAAAAACAAAAAAAAAACACAGGAAATAATGGGTAAAACAGATATCTGTCTATAGTTCCCTGGGTCATTTTGAATACCACCCTTATGAATTGGGATTATACGGGCAACTTTAAAGTAGTCTGGGAATTTTCCTTGATGAAAACACTTATTAATTAACCCACATAAAACTTCAGCTATAACAGGAAAAATACATTTAAGTGTTTTTAAAGTAATATGGTCTCTACCAGATGAATTACTACGAAACCCATAAATATTTTTTTTAATTTCATCAACTGTTAGAAGTCTAAGGTGAAGATACACATCAATGGGGTCCCTCAGTAAGGACTCGGACGTTGGATCACCACTATCAGGTACAACTGACGTAGCTAAATTCAGACCAATATTCGAGTAATAAATCTGAAATTCATTGCATATGTCCTTTTCAGAATTCAAAGTCTTTCCCATTACACTAACTAATTCATCAGGTACACTATTTATTTTTAATCCAATCAGTTCTTTTATTAGTCCCCAGGTTTTCTTAGGGCATCATTCGACCTCCTTAAACTTTTTCTCAAAATATTTCTTTTTTTCATTTCTTAAAATTGTATTCAACCTTTTTCAATAAATTTTATATAATTGCTTATTTTCTAGTGTCGAGTTAATTATTTGAGCTCCAAACAATTTATCTCTTACATTTGTTTGCTTCAAAATCACAGGACTAATTCAAGATTTTTTGCTTGAGTGCTTTCTATTAAACGGTTTCAATATGACTACTTGACTTATCAAACTCTGCAACTTTTCATAAAATAAAACAAACTTCGAATTAGCGTCCTGAACATTGCCTAGAATCTCGTGCCAATCCACCTTTTCTATATAATTTTGAAGTTTTACCATCGCACTTTTACTGATCACTGGAATCCTTGATTTTTTGCCATTAACCACCTTCGTGACAGTTTTAAAGCTAGCTGAAACTCCAAAGTGGTCAGATACATCGTTGATAAGGACCCTGAGAAGACTCAAGGGCATATTGAGAAGGATAATATCCAGAAGCTTAGCTGAAGTTCCCGTGATTCCTTTAGAGATATTTATAAAAAGATGAAACCCAGTAGATAATCTTCTATTAATAAATTCAGTAGTACCAGATGACTGTTCTATAAGTTCAATATTAAAGTCCCCTATAATAAAAAATGGCATAGAGTTAATTGGAAGTTTCATTAATTGTTCTTTAAATAGGTCCATAAAGTCTTGGAGCAGGCTCTGTGGAGGTCTATATACTACAACAATGCAAAAATTCAAATTCTCTCTAGTTATATGTAAAACAAAACACTCGCAAACTTTCTTTCTATATATTGTAAGATCTGCTCTTATTGAAACCTTATAATCAGCCTCAATGTAAGCTGCTTGGCCTCTACGTTGCTAACACTCACGAGTCCTTACATATAAATTATAACCAGGAATATGTAGTAATAGTAAGTTATTATCATTTAACCACGTTTCAGTTAAAGCGATCACCTGAAAGACATTAGTATTTATTAATTCCGATAAAAAATTATGCGCAGAATTCAATGCCTGACAATTCAAATGAAAAATGTTTAGGCCAAAATGGCCCCCATCACAATACAAGGGTAGTGTCCCTTCTTTAAAAATATACCTTGATGGTTCATTTGTGAAAATCTCAGTGGCATTAATATCTAAATTTCTATTTATCCATTCATCAAACTGGCTGGAAAAATCAACCCTTCGACTTTCAAGTTGCAGGACATTGCTGTTCCCAGGAGGAAAAACGATATATCTAACCATCATCAATAAAAGTTAATGTATGTGACTTTATAGCTCAAAATATAGCTCAAAATAGCCTTTGTAAATAACATATACAATAAAATGATTAATAATAATAACAGTTGACATAGAATTGGAAAGACCATTAGGGTGGGCTGTATATCTCGCTACATCAGAAAAGCAAATGACTTCTGGATTAAAAAATAAATTTAATTAAATTGGATGTTTGAGCTCTTATTGGAACAGTAAGGCCCCCTTACCTAAGCCACATAAAAGGATTTCTTTTTAGCTTAAGAGTTGTTTCTTTATTTTATCTTTTTCCGTTTTTAACTTACATTATGAAAGTAGTTAATACATATTTGAAAACTAACTCAATTTAAAAATAAATATAAATTTATAACAATAAAATAATACAATAAATCAAATTAAAATTTAATAGAACTACAAACAATATTTTTATTTTTATTTCTTTCCCTCTGCTCAAATTTGGGCATTTTAACCTACAACTACTGATTTATCAGAAATCAGCCCCTCTCCAACTTGCAATATACTTGTACAAAAAAGACAGGAGTACAAAAAGAAATATTCAAAAACTTACATTAAAGTATCTTAGCCGGCTACCTTCATCGGAGAAGACAAAAAGACGATAATTCTTCTTCAGATCATTTTTGACATCGTACTTTGGGTATCTGAAAATTAATTTTCATCTTAAAGTAAAGGTAAAGATAGTCGAAAAAGAAAATCTTGCTAAAGTCACTCAGGTGAAACTTATCTCTCATAATAATCAGAGACTCATCCGAAACATATTTCATCATTAATATTGTTATATATTGTTAGTTATGGCAACAAATGGAACTTGAACTTGATAAACATACACTTTAATCCAAGGAAGGTGGTCGAGATGGTAGTTAAAGTATAAAGGGCTAGTTCTGGTTGTGTGAACTGGAGGGGGAGGGTCAAAAGGTTCTTTACCCTATTAGATTAATTTTTTATAAGGATCTTTATTTATAATTTTTATTTATTTCTAATATTAAAAATAAGATCTTTATTTTTTTATAAGGGTCCATAAGGATCTGTACCCTCTTTAGGTTTTAAAAATATTTTTTTTGGCATTCCTATTGAAAAATGTCTTTCTTGCTTTGTGAGCCACCAAGAGTAAGTTCAGCAGAGATTTTAAAAATATATTTTTTGGAATTCCTATTGAAAAATGTCTTTCGTGCTTTGTGAGCCACCTAGAAAAAGTTCGGCCAAAATGGTCGTCAAAGTCTACACCCCTAATTCTTGCGAATATATTACAGCCAACTACATTCTAATTAAGAAAGATTATATACTAGATAAACTTGAAAAACATAGCCGGAGTAAGAGATGTGATTGCTGCTGTGATAAGTATCTTCTGCCTATCTTAGAACATTTTTGCCTTAGTGCTCTGTTGCATGTTAGTCGCTATTTAAGCCAAATACCAATAAATTTTATATCGAATTAAAAAAAAAAAAAAAACAATACTAGCTTAGTGGGTTTATTTTCAAGGGCATAAAATAAAAACAAGTGCAAAAGTTAATTACATTATTTTAAAATGATAAACTTTTGCTCAAAATTTGCTTAATTTTTCATCTTGTTACCATAATTATCCTCAGGGGCGTAGCTACAGTATTTTCTTTCCTTCTTTCTTTTTTTTTCTTTTATTAGATATCTATACAAAATTGAAAGCCATTTCAGTAATTTCATTTTTCTCCTTTTTTTGCACAGAAGTAGGAATAAAATCCATCATGTAACTGGACACAAATATACAGACAAACAATTAAATTTGTGACTAAGGAAATATATTTATTTATTTATTTGAAAAAAACTGTCATACAAAAGCAAGAAAACGGAACAGTAAAAGCAAACAAAATAATAATACATTAAAGACAACAATTAAACAGTTTGCAAAATACAACACAAGCAAATACACAAAAGAAACCAGAATAAAAAAAGACCTCTAGGCGAACGAGTATAAATATAAACATTTAGTTTCTAATGTGGCCATCATCTTACCACTGATAAATGGTGATTATCTTACCACTTACCACTGATACCACTGATTTGTTGACAACTTGACTTGACTTTAACAATGGTTCTACTTTGAGGGTGCAGCAGGCAAGAAAGGGTGAGCAAAGAAGTGGTAGGTGTGAACTACAACACCAGACATAAGTCTTAGAGATAATCAACTAATTTAACAATTAATTTTGTGACTAAGCGAATAGATTTATTGATAATTTGGCATAACTGTAACTATAGTTCTAGTTAAATGCCGCATCAATCCACACCAGTTGGTCATAAGACGTAGTAGGTGGTAAAGTGAATAGATTTGTTGACAACTTGGCTTCAACTTAACTATGGTTATATTAAAATGGCACA
>NW_028297781.1:0-10624 GCF_049724085.1 Artemia sp. Qi Xiang Cuo
ATGATTGCTTTCATGATTATCCCCAGTGGGGGATTTAGGGGACCAGGCTGACTATTGCTTGTTAACCAGACTCAGATGACATTCTCCTCACCTGAGATAACAGCAGATGAAGCTGTTTCTCCTGAGTCAGGAGGGTTGGAAATTCCTAATGGTGGTAAAAATTTAGAATTGTGGCCCCTGATAAGGAGACATGTTAGGAAAACAATTCTTACTTTAAAATATGTATAATGATCCTAGTTAACATATTATCCAAGGGGAGAACCTTTATCATCAAGTCTAAAAATGAGTCAACTGCAATATCTTGCCTGGCCAAGTGAGAGGGAGGAGGATTGTGTGCCAGACTCTAGTCAACTCGAAACCTTTGTACAGTTTGCTATAGATTCCCTGGCTCTTCGTGAGAGACTCCCTAATCCTGGTCCCATGTGCGTCCATTGCTCGTAAGTAACTCCCTGTGAATATTGTTGATATAGTTGTTTTTAACTCATAGATGGTATGACAAAAAGGCAAAGTAATTAAATGTGGCTGTGGCTCATAACAGCTAGCCAGCCGTATGACCAGTTTATATTTGAATGAGAATTTTTTTTTTCCTTCTTTTTCCAACTGAAAAGAAAAACATTACAATTGTGGCCATGCTTTCAACACAATGCATAAATCTTTGGAAATTGCTGTTATAAATTGTTTTTGTAGATAGCATTCATCCTTTTCATTGTTAATTCTGTTTTTTTTTAATGATAGATAAAGCAGTGTAAAAAATACAAAATATTGCTATAAATATACATATAAATACAGAGTATATACCCCAACCCCCCTAATGTGCAAATATACAACCAAAATTGCATTCTGATTCTAAATATAAGATTCTTTTACATCACAAATAAATTTTGCCCCTACCCCCCTGATGTGCAAATATATACCCTGATTTGGATATATTTAGGGGTTGGGGAACAGTTCATTTGGTTATATTTAGGTTCAGAATGCAATTTTTGTTATATATTTGCACATTAGGGGGGGGGGGTATATACTCTGTATGTATGTGTATATTTATAGCGATATTTTGTATTGTCACCTCTGTATTTATCATTAAAAAAAAATGGAATTAACAATGACCGGGATGAACGCTATCTACAAGAACAATTTATAACAGCAATTTCCAAAGATTTATGCATCGTGTTGACAGCATGGCAAAAATTGTAATTTTTTTCTTTTCAGTTTGGAAAAAGAAGGAAAAAAGAGAAAAGACTTGATGATAAAGGTTCTCCCCTTGGATAATATGTTAACTAGGATCATTATACATATTTTGGTAATTGTTTAGCCTTGGCCCCCTCATATGGAGACATGTTAAGAAAACAATTCTTACTTTAAAATATGTATAATGATCCTAGTTCTTATATTATCCAAGGGGAGAACCTTTATCATCAAGTCTTTCCTCTGAAAATCTTCAAAAGAGAAAAAGTTTCCAAATATCACCACGCTTTCAATTCAATGCTTAAGTCTTTTTAAATTACCGCTTTAAATTGCCACCTAATAAGTTCTTTTATAGATAGCGTTCATGCTGGTCTTTTTATTTTATTTTTTAAATAGCAGTGGCGAAGGGCGAATAGCAGTGGCGAAGGGCAAATAGCAGTGGTGTAAATACAAAATATTAATAGCAGTGGCGAAAGGCGAATAGCAGTGGCAAAGGGTAAATAGCAGTGGCGTAAATACAAAATATTAATAGCAGTGGTTAGGTTAGGTTATGAAAAGAAATGAAATAATAGTTAGGTTAGGTTACAGAATTCACAATTTCTATAATCTCAATATACCACTACTTTTTCTTTAAACACGTTTTTTGACACACCTGTTAAACACGTGCTAAACGCTATCTATAAAACAACTTATTTGGCAGCAGTTTACAGCGGCAATTTCAAAAGACTTAAGCATTGAATTAAGAACATGGTGATATTTGGAAACTTTTTCAGTTTTGAGGATTTTTAGAGGAAAGACTTGATGATAAAGGTTCTCCCCTTGGATAATACAAGAACTAGGATCATTAGGGTAAGACACCCAGTAGTCGGACACTTTAATCACTTTGAAAACTTTTTGACATTTAAACTACTCTAATTACTGTATTATACCACCTAGAAACTTAATTTTTTTACAGTTAAAATTCTGTTTTTTTTTGAACAAGTAGGTTACTAATTCAAATAGTTTCGCCTAGTACAGCGCTGCCTATTTTTGAAATACTAACAAGTGACAATTCCGCCTAAAGTCGGACATACAAACGGCTCATTGTAAATATTTATGACACAATATTGCCTATTTCTGACCAGCAATCTCCCTTTTCACGGCCACCAGCAAAAAAACTGGTTTTCCCAGTCTTGTTTTCTATATGCTGTAATCTTGGCCAAGCTAATTTCGAAATAGCTTCAGATTGTAAATCACCAGTTCGCAAATGAAATATTAATTTTTTAAAGGTTTATTACAAATTTGTAATACAAATTAGATTTTCAGAGAAGATAATAATTCAGATTGAAATTATTGAGAAAAGCGATTATCCGTGTTATTCGATGTGGGTATGTGCCAATCAAGGATTTTTTTTTGGGGGGAAGGGGTGGGAGGGGGGGAAAGAGGGGGATACAATAAAAAAAAATTAAGGGGTACAGAAGAGGCTGATCTGATAAATTTGTATCAGGAGTAAGTTTGATTCATGCAAACTTGATTTAATTAAGTAAATTACGCTCTTTTTTATGCTCTTTAATAATATAGTAATTATTTTTGTTGGTTAAGAATTTTAAGCCCCCCCCCAAGACATACTAAATCAGGTTATTTCTGGGCAGATTTCGGGATATGGGGTTCATTTTATTTCTGATGTACTTGCGAGTTTATTTTAAACTCCCCCACCACCCCCTAATATGCAAAAATATAACCTGAATTAGTATATATAGGGGTTGGAGGTAAAATTCATTTCTAAAAAAAATTGTTAAATATATACCAAATCATATTATTGAGTTAGGAATAAAGTGAATAAACCATTTGACGACTTTTTTTTATGCTTATTACAAATATAATAATCATTTCTATCGGAAATGAATTTCAGCCCCCCCCCTATATATGCCAATTAAGGGTATAAATTTATACCCAAGGGGGGGGGGAAATTTTGGTTCTGTTGTAAATCGGGGGTAAGTTTCAACGATATTTTTATAAAAATATTACTATTTAAATTATTGAGAATAGTTATTTTCCTTGTTATTCAATCAGGACCGGTGCGGATCAAGTATTTTGTATTTTTTTTTTGGAGGGGGGGAATAGTTGGATCCAATAAAAAAGAAAGGGGGTGAAAAATAGGTTGTTCCGACAAACGTGTGTCAGGAGTAAGTTTAATTAACGCAAACTTGATTAAATTCAGTAAATTACACTACTTTAGGCTATACTAGGGGGGCTTGCGCCCCTTTACCTCCTCCCCACTGGATCTGTCGCTGAATGAGGGGACCTGGTATTCCCCTGTACAATGTTTTCAACTATGCAAGATTCCAATGGTACACTTTTCATATTTATCTGATACTATTTTTGATGTGCTTTAGGCTTTTTTAGAAATCACCATTAACTTCTTTTTGGAATAAAATTTTACTTTTTAAACGAACCAAAATAATAGTTACCATTCCTGAATCAATGTCCAATGGCAACTTTTTCTTAATAGTAATTTTTTAAAATTTTATCCTTTGAAACGAGGCGGGATTTCTTAATTGCTTTTGACAGCTGTTTTTCTTTGAGAAGTCGCATATTGATTCCTTTTTTTCTTTATTTTTGCCGTGTATCAAAAATGGAAGGTTGTATCAAACAGAAATCAAGTTTGGTTCATGCTAATGAAATGAAATAAAATAGGATGAATATGCAATAATTTGTAAACAAATTTGGGCTATATATTTCGGCTCAACGGAATTGTTGTTGTCATTTTAATGACAAAAAATATCATTTTATTAGCGGGGACCTTGATTTTAATAACCGAGTAATGGAAAATTTTCTTCAGGAGCAAATTTGTACTAGGGGACCGGTTTTTTGTGGGGAAACTTCCATAAGGGATGGACTTTCTGTTTTTTCTGGGGGGAGGTGGGCTAAACAAAAAAAACATAATTGGGTACTTACACATTATGTGGGCACCGCATAGTTTACAAGTCTGACCATTATTTTTTTTTGGGGGGGGGGGGTCAAACCCCAAACCCCCCCCCCCTGGGTACTACCTTGGCCAAGGGAACAAATTTGCTATTGTACGAGGAAACCAGTCATGAAACCTGTCAAATAGGCTATTTGCAAGAGATCGCTATAGATAAATGACGGCAAAGCCGTGGTTTCTCAATGAGTGTCAATATTTACATGATTGATTTTTGTGGTTTAAGGGGGGAAAAGGTACCTAGGTTAGGTTTGGTTACGTGTTTGACATCTGGTATGAGACCCTCCCCCCCCCTAAGGGGAAAATTTATAGCACAAAAATGTCTATATATTAGCATACATTAATACAGTTTTATTTTAAAATCTTCCTAGAGACTTTTAGAGGGTAGCTATACTCCTCTAGTTGTCACTCTCTTGTAAACCACCCATCAGCGCACAGCTAACAGATCCGGGGGCTAGATCTAAGGGGTAGTGAGGGGGGCGTATGCCCCCTAGCAAAGTCTAAGCATATCATATTCTTGATGTGCTACTTGAAGGTCAAGTAAAGTGTATTCTTAAGAAAATTTGTTTAAAAAAACAAAGTTTTCCTGAAAGAAGTAAAGAGCAAAGTTGAAACTTAAAACGAACAAAAATTATTACTTTTACAGCCTATCTAACATATATCAATAAAACTAGTACAAATAAACAAACTAATTGGTTTTCTCTATGCTTTTATTATTATAAAAAACTAGCGATTTACTGAAAACACAAAAGTCAATTATAAAAAACAGGATTATTGATTTAAGAATCAAAATTGAGCATGTAGCCTAACAACACTAAACAAATCGATAAGGCATTTCCTAGTCTTATACCAGTCCCAATACTATCAAGATTGCTTTACTTCAACTTGATTACAGATTAATTTTATGTCCTTTTCAGAAAAACCCAGAGAGACATTAATTGAACTCAGACCGTGTTCAGAGGTAATACCACATTCAACGTAAAAAAAAATAAAGCAAAATACTAATCTGTAGTGTTACTTAATCTATAAAGAGATTGATCAAAACAAGGGTTGATAATATTTTTATTCTATAAAACGCGTCCTTAATTGGTTTGCTTTTACTGTACCAAAACTCCTATATTATTTTGCTTTTTCAGTAAAGCGCTAATTTTGTATAATCCTAAAAGTATAGGGAAACATAATTAGTTGGCTTATTTGTACTAGTTTTATTGATATATGTTAGATAATCTGTGAAGTACTAATTTTTGTTTGTTTTAAGTTTCAACTTCGCTCTTTACATCCCTCGGAAAAACTTCGTTTTTTTAAATTAATCAGGGAAAACAGCATGTCCATTTTGAACTCCAATACCACTTCTGAACCCAAACTGATTGTCGCTGCGGGAACAGAACCCTTTCAAGAAGTTTACTAATTATCGAACAAACAGTAATTGTGTACGTAGCTCTAGTTTGTAGCCGTGTTTGGTCGCCAAGTTTCAATGAAGATGTTGAAAGGTGTATAGTTATTTCGCGCCTTTCCAAAAGAAAGTAGTGGCATCAACTAACGAAAATGTAGGTTAAAGTCACGAAAACTTTTAATAAAAATACCAATTAAATACTATTCTCATTGAAAATGCCAAATTAAGTATTTTTCAAAGTCGGCGCGGGGAGAGCGGGGGCAAAACATATTAGACGGGGGAATGCTTGGGGGGAAAATATTTTTGAAATCTAGGGACACAAGTTTTTTTTTTTAGTTTTCTTGATGAAAATCTCAAGAAAAAGCCATTCCTAAATGAAAGTACCAAAAAGGATGTTTGTCCAAACATAGGAGGGGGGCAAAAACGCTTAAAGAAGCAAAGACCCCTGCTCCCCAATTGATAGTACTGCGTATAGGATTTACAGGTATATATTTTTCTGGTACTTTTATATCTTGAAAATTCTTATAAAACAAAAAATCGCGAAGAAAAAAAGAATGTTTTGTTTGTCTTCGCGGTTTTTTGTTTTATCATGATTAGCCAGTGTGGTCTCAGAAATTAATTACTAAATTCTTATTTTACATTGTCGTGTACAAGGAAGAAAAGAGATAAGGTTGTTTTATTTGATGTTTTCCATATTTTTTTTTATTTGTGAATATTTCATTTGTGTATTTCACCAGTTCAATATTTCAATTTGAATTAGTTCATTAAGAAATACACTGAAAAAGCTATGCCAAATGATGAACAAGATACGTCATATCAGTACAGACTGATTAGTTGTTATTGCCAGCTTATCTATTTGTGTTCATTGCATGCCTTGAACTTGATAACAATTAAATAAAAACAAGTTATTTTTCAAGATGAAAGTAAAGAGTGACATTAAAAATTTATGCGATTAATACTTTCACCCCTGGGGAAAAAAAAACAAATAAACACGTATCCATGATCCTTCATCCGGCAAAAAATGGAAAAGTCCCCATTTTCGTAGATAGGTGCTTAAAACATCTACAGTAGGGTTACCTGATGTGCTGAATATAATGGTGTGATTTTTATTAAGTTTCTATAATTTTTTATGGGTCTTTCCCCTTTTTTTTGAAACCCCCTAAACCCCCAGAAAAAAACAGAAATCCCCACCTCTATGGAAGTTTCCCCAAAATAACCAGCCCCCTATTAAACAGTTGCGCCCAGATTGTACCCCTGAATCTGCACCCTCCCCTCCCCTATGCCCATCCTTTCCCATAACGCTTTGAGTCAAAATCAAAACAGAGTTATTTTGTTTGAAGTAGTTTAAAAGTTAAGAAAATATGTCATTGAGGATGAAAACCTCCTCATGGTCCGGAGGGCGCGGGTTGTAAGGTATCCCCCGAGGGCATATATGACACCGTCATTCAGCCAGGGATGGGCAACCACCCCCTTGACCCCCCCCCCCATGGTTGAGAGTCGCCATGTCTTCTGATTCCATCAAAATCGCCTAGCCTAGGCTAATTGCAAAAGATTTGTTTGGTATAAATGCAAAAGATTATAATAGGCTAAACACAATATTTTATAGGTGTCCAAAATTTCAAAATCAAGATCAATATAGTTGTTTAATCTGTGACTATCAATTTTGAACTGAGTGAGTTCAAAATTGCTATCCCACACTTATCCAGAAAAAACTGTTGACTTAATTATAAATTCATATTACGGGAAGGAGTTCTGGGCAAGTGAAACAATTCTATCATTTCAGTGTTTGAAGTTCTCGAATGAAAAATGACAGTTGACCAAATTTTAAAACCATTGGTGAAACGAGCCATTTTAGTCAGATAGCAACAGTAAACATTTCTTATGGCCTAATTTCATCATGAATAAAATAGTAATAAATTAAGGGGAAAAGTTGAGGTTCGCCAATAATAGGCGAATAGGGGGGGGGGGGGATTACTGATACATCTGTATCAGTAATCTGTATGTTATTGTAAGTTAACAATTGTTAAAATTTAAGGTTTTTTCAAACAGTTCGTGGCAACGAACTGTAAGTAAGGAGCGACCTTGCTCAATAGTAACCAAAATTCTAAAAACCAGAATTTTGATACCCATAGATACATCAAAGGACTCAGATTTCTTATGCTGATTTCAAATATGTAACTTTCATCGAATGAGGTCCTACCCATAAGAAGTTACATTTCTAAGAAAATGTGCCGTATCTTTAAAAACAGGAGGAAATGCCCCCAAACAGCCATAGAACTGTAATGACAATCACACCGTCGGATTCAGCGTATCAGACAAACCTATTGCGGAAGTTTCAAGCTCCTATTTGCCAAAATATGGACTTTTGTATATTTGGTCAGACAGTTCGTGGTAATGAACTGTAAGTAAGGAGTGACCCGGCTCAATGGTAACCAAAACTCTAGAAAACGGGATTTTGATACCAATAGATACATCAAAAGAATCAGATTTCAATGCTGATTTCAAATATATAATTTTTATCAAGTTTAGTGCTACCCATCAAAAGTTAAGTGCCTGAGAAAATTTGGCTGATTTTAAAAAAAGGAGGGAAAGACCCTTTAAAAGTTATAGAACCTTAATGAAAATCACACCATCATATTCAGCGTATCAGAGAACCCTACTGTAGAGTTTTCAAGCTCCTATCCACAAAAATGTGGAATTTTACATTTTTTGCCAGAAAAAAGATCACAGATGCGTGTTTATTTGTTTTTTTTTACTCAGGGGTGATCATATCAACCCAGTGGTCCTAGAATATCGTGGGAGGGCTCATTGGAACTGAAATTAAAAGTTCTAGTGCCCTTTTTAAGTGACCAAAAAAATGGAGGGCAACTAGGCCCCCTCCCACGCTTATTTTTTTCCTAAAGTCACCAGATCAAAATTTTGAGATAGCCATTTTGTTCAGCATGGTCGAAAATATGATAAATATGTCTTTTAGGGTGACTTAATCCCCCGAAGTTCCCAGAGGGAGGGCTAAAAGCTATGAACTTTACCCAATGTTAACATATAGTATTGGTTATTGGGAAGCATACAGAAGTTTCAGGAGGTTTTTTTTCTGGTATTGGGAAGGAAGGGTGGGTCGGGGGTTATGTTGGAGCATCTGTTCATGAAGGAAGTTTTCATGGGGGAAGGGAAATTGCCATGAAGGGGGTGCCGGACTTGCCAGCATTATTTATTGGTTATTGGGAAGTATACAACCATTTTCAGGAAGGATTTTTTCTGGAGGGGGGGGCTAGAGGAGGGGGTTACTCTGGAGAATATTTCAGTGGAGGATGTTTCTTTGGGGTAAGAGACATTTCTATGAAGGGGGCGCTGGATTTCCAAGCATTATCTAAAAAACGATCAGACATTAAATAAAAAAAACAAGTTTTTTCAACTGAAATGTTAGAAGGAATGTTAGAACTTAAAACGAACAGAAATTATAACGTATATGGCGGGGTTCTCCCCAAAGGCAATACCTCGCTCTTTACACTACAGTTTTTTTTAGTGCTTTCAAAAGAGCTATCTATTATAATTAAAATGCCTTTGTGATTTTTTAAAGTAAGAATTGTTTTCTTAACATGTCTACTTATGAGGGGGCCAAGGCTAAATAATTACCCATATTTTAAAGTAAGAATTGTTTTCCTAACATGTCTCCTTATCAGGGGCCACAATTCTAAATTTTTAACCTAATGGCTATCCAAGCACAATAGAAAACACCAAAAAAGAAATTCAGCACTACCAGTCACAAGATGAAAAGAGAAGGGAAAATGGCTTAAATACCTTAGTATTAACCTTTAAACTATTAAACACAAGAAAATCAAAATTCGGCAAAATACTTTGTTAATTTAATCTTTTCTTAGGCTTATTTCACCAGTTAATTTACAAGTAAATAATTTTTTAAACGGGTTTTGAGCTTTTCTTCCCACAAGCTTGGTAAAGAGCAGGGCTGCCAACTACTGACGTCTTAAAATAGTGCAAAACAATGCTGAAACAGAGGGACTTTTGCAAAAAAAAAATTGGAAGTAAAAAATTTGCACACTATCTGTTCACAGTTTCTCCAACTGTTCTCATCACTCATTTATTTAAAAAAAAAACCTTGATTTGGCTTAAAATTCTAATGGAATAGCAGGAGTCGTATTATCAAAAACTATGGCCAATGAAAAGGAGACCGAAACTTAAAAGTGAGGTAAAACACTTTGACAAAATTTAAATAAGTTTAAACCTGTAGAGAACATATGCTTGGCTTTCCTCCTCTGCAAAACATGTCATGTATATAATCCTCTAAGCCAAAGAAATAAAAAGAGGGTAGACAAAGAGACCTATTGATAACTTCCCAATGGATTAATTTCTGAAATTGTCATTCACCTAACCCAACCACTTTCAAAGATAGTAAGAAATCCCTAAACTACAATTTTACTTCTTATTTTCCTAATTTTCTCTCTTTTTTGTCATTCTGATTGTATGAGTCCCATCCAAAAAAATATTTTTAGCCCCTGGCTGGTAAGATTTTTGTTAAGAAAAAATGATATTTAAACCGATATGCGCCTTTCGTATTTTTAAATGGTGTGCAGAGTCTTTGCAGAACGTCTCCTCAAAAATTATCTTCATATAATCAAAAATACTTCATCCTCATCTATAACCAAGCGCTGGAAATAAAGTAGTCTTCTTGTAACCTAATGTAACCTGTAACTAGTAATCCCAATTAAAGTTTTAAATTCTATTGGTGAGTTGTGGGAAGTGCGGGTACTTGAGCTACCTATCCCCAGCAGTTTAAGGCTTATAAGCCGGCCGATACCAATACAGTGCTTCCCACTCACTCCCACCTTTTTCTGCACAGTCCAAAACAAATGATGTATAGCCCTTTTTGTATCATCTTTATTGTGCATTAGTGATTAGTAATCATTTTGTCTCTTGGGATATCAATAGAAGCCTTAAAAATCTTTTTATCTGTGTGTCAAGGCAGGTTTGAACTCATGATTGCAGTGTAGGTATTTGGTAAATTTTTCATGTAGCGGTGACACTCAAGGGAAATAGTCCCCACAGTCAGTGGCTGACAATCAAATAAG
>NW_028297782.1:0-10623 GCF_049724085.1 Artemia sp. Qi Xiang Cuo
GTTGAAAATTTTAATGAATTCTAAATCTTTTGGAAACAGCCTCTATTTTCTGTCCGTTTTTAAGTTTTGATGTTGCTCCTTACTTTCAGTTGAAGAAACTTTTTTTTATAATTTCATTTCTGCTCGCGGGGGGCTGGGCACGGTTGTAGTTGTTTTCACGTAAAAATACCCTCCACCTCTTCTATAGAAAATTCCCCCCTCAAGACAATCCCATTCCTGTCGACTTTTGGTAGGTTTTTTAAGTTTTGATGTTGCTCCTTACTTTCAGTTGAAGAAACTTTTCTTATTATTTAATTTCTGATCGCGGGGGGCTGGGCACGGTTGAAGTTGTTTTCACGTAAAAATACCCTCTACCTCTTCCATGGCAAATACCCCCTCAAGACAATCCCATTCCTGTCGACTTTTGGAAGGGGTTTCTTCATTTTTTCGATAATCAGGCAATTTTCTCAAACTCATAGCTTTTGACTGGCAACAATAAAGTCAATGAATCCTAAATCTTTTGGAAACAGCCTCTATTTTCTGTCCGTTTTTAAGTTTTGATGTTGCTCCTTACTTTCAGTTGAAGAAACTTTTTTTATAATTTAATTTCTGATCGCGGGGGGCTGGGCACGGTTGAAGTTGTTTTCACGTAAAAATACCCTCCACCTCTTCCACGGAAAATTCCCCCTCAAGACAATCCCATTCCTGTCGACTTTTGGAAGGTGTTTCTTCATTTTTCGATAATCAGGCAATTTTCTCTAACTCAAAGCTTTTGACTGGGAACACTAAGGTTAATGAATCCTAAATCTTTTGGAAACAGTCTCTATTTTCTGTCCGTTTTTATGTTTTGATGTTGCTCCTTACTTTCAGTTGAAGAAACTTTTTTTATAATTTAATTTCTGATCGCGGGGGGCTGGGCACGGTTGAAGTTGTTTTCACGTAAAATACCCTCCACCTCTTCCGAGGAAAATTCCCCCCTCAAGACAATCCCATTCCTGAGGTAAAAGCTTGAATCAAACACTTTTAGGATATCGAATGTCCTTACTGGAAAACTACCGTAGTAAAAATAAAATTAATTAAATTTATCATACGACCTAAATTATTTCATCAGATACGCCAGCAGTCATATATGATCCTTTTGAAATTCTGCTAACAATATCGATGCTCAAGGTCAAAGTTTTAATCAGACACTTTTAGGATATCGAGTGTCCTTACTAAAAAACTACTGCATTAAAAAAAAAAATTAAATTTATCATATGAGCTAAATTATTCCACTAGTTTTATTTTGCAAGATATTTCTAGAGCCAATTAAGACGAATAAATTTCTCCAAAGTCAACTCTATGAGAAAAAAAAAGTTATGGATATTTTTTTTGTCAGTTTGTGGTTTACGCACTAATATCAGTGTCACTAACGATTCTATTTGAACTTTCTCCACGTTGATCAAATTGGTCTCTAAAGGGTTTATGATAAAAAAAAAATAGCGCACGCCATGCTGAATGTGCTTTTCAAAAACTTATCTGGTCGAAAACATGTTTGTTATCGTTAATGATTTCCAAAGATGTAAGAAAATTATGGAAAGTACAATTCTCTGGTTCAAATCTGAAACTTTAGTCTATTTTCGGATCGAAAAATAAAACTATTCCTATAAAATCTGAGCTAATAAGGGTTTTTGACCGTAAACACTAGTTTCTTGTAAGAAAATTATAGAAAATACATTTTGCTGGGTCAAATGTGAATCTCTGGTTAGAAAAAAGCCCGACTTTGGAACAAAAACAACCCATTTCCATAAAAATTGAACTATAATGTTCTTCTTACTTTAAACACTAGTTTTTGTAAGAAAATTATAGAAAATACGTTTCTCTGGGTCAAATGTGAACCTAATGTGAACCTTTGGTTATGAAAAAGCCCAGCTTTGGAATGAAAATAAGCCATTTCCTTAAAAACTAAACTATAAAGCTTTTTTGAACTTAAACACAAGTTTTTGTAAGGAAATTATAGAAAATACATTTAATTGGGGCAAATGTGAACCTTTGGTTATGAAAAAGCCAAGCTTTGAAACTAAAATCAGCAATTTCAGTAAAAAATAAACTAAAAAGCTTGAAGGTAATTACTAGTTTTGTAAGAAATTTATATAAAATAAATTTCATTGAGTCAAATGTGAACCTTTGGTTATGAAAAAGCCAAGCTTCGGAACGAAAATAAGCCATTTCCGTAAAAACTAAACTATAAAGCTTTTTTTGACCGTAAACACTAGTTTTTGTAAGAAAATTATAGAAAATACATTTCTTTGGGTCAAATGTGAACCTTTGCTTATGAAAAAGCCCAGCTTTGGAATTAAAATAAGCCATTTCCGTAAAAACTAAACTATAAAGCTTTTTTGAACGTAAACACTAGTTTTTGTAAGAAAATTATAGAAAATACATTTCTTTGGGTCAAATGTGATCCTTTGGTTATGAAAAAGCCAAGCTTTGGAACGAAAATATGCCATTTCCGTAAAAACTAAACTATAAAGCTTTTTTTTACTGTAAACACTAGTTTTTGTGAGAAAATTATAGAAAATACATTTTGCTGGGTCAGATGTGAACCTTTGGTTATGAAAAAGCGCAGCTTTGGAACGAAAATAAGCCATTTCCTTAAAAACTGAACTATATAGCTTTTTTGACCATAAACACTAGTTTTTGTAAGAAAATTATAGAAAATACATTACTTTGGTCAAATGTGAATCTTTGGTTATGAAAAAGCCCACCTTTGGAACGAAAATAAGCCATTTCCGTAAAAACTAAACTATAAAGCTTTTTTTTTACCGTAAAAACTAGTTTTTGTAAGAAAATTATAGAAAATACATTCCGCTGGGTCAGATGTGAACCATTGGTTATGAAAAAGCGCAGCTTTGGAACGAAAATAAGCCATTTCCGTAAAAACTAAACTATAAAGCTTTTTTGACCGTAAACACTAGTTTTTGTAAGAAAATTATAGAAAATATATTCCTTTGGGTCAAATGTGAACCTTTGGTTATGAAAAAGCCAAGCTTTGGAACGAAAATAAGCCTTTTCCGTAAAAACTAAACTATAAAGCTTTTTTTGACCGTAAACACTAGTTTTTGTAAGAAAATTATAGAAAATACATTTCTTTGGGTCAAATGTGAACCTTTGCTTATGAAAAAGCCCAGCTTTGGAACGAAAATAAGCCATTTCCGTAAAAACTAAACTATAAAGCTTTTTTGAACGTAAATACTAGTTTTTGGAAGAAAATTATAGAAAATACATTTCTTTGGGTCAAATGCGAACCTTTGGTTATGAAAAAGCCAAGCTTTGGAACGAAAATATGCCATTTCCGTAAAAACTGAACTATAAAGCTTTTTTTTACTGTAAACACTAGTTTTTGTGAAAAAATTTTAGAAAATACATTTCGCTGGGTCAGATGTGAACCTTTGGTTATGAAAAAGGGCAGCTTTGGAACGAAAATAAGCCATTTCCTTAAAAAATAAACTATAATTCATTTTGACCGTAAACACTAGTTTTTGTAAGAAAATAATAGAAAATACATTTCTATGGGTCAAATGTGAACATTTGGCTAGAAAATGCCCAGCTTTGGAATGAAAATGAGCAATTTCCGTAAAAACTAAACTATAAAGCTTTTTTGACCGTAAACACTAGTTTTTGTAAGAAAATTATAGAAAATACATTTTCCTTGGTCAAATGTGAATCTTTGGTTAGAAAAAGCCCAGCTTTGGAACGAAAATAAGACATTTCCGTAAAAAATGAACTATAAAGCTTTTTTGACCGTAAACACTAGTTTTTGTAAGAAAATTATAGAAATACATTTTCTTTGGGTCAAATGCGAACCTTTGGTTATGAAAAAGCCAAGCTTTGGAACGAAAATATACCATTTCCGTAAAAACTAAACTATAAAGCTTTTTTTTTACTGTAAACACTAGTTTTTGTGAGAAAATTATAGAAAATACATTTCGCTGGGTCAGATGTGAACCTTTGGTTATGAAAAAGCGCAGCTTTGGCATGAAAATAAGCCATTACCGTAAAAACTAAACTATAAAGCTTTTTTGACCGTAGACACTAGTTTTATAAGAAAATTATAGAAAATACATTTCTTTGGGTCAAATGTGAACCTTTGGTTATGAAAAAGCCAAGCTTTGGAACGAAATAAGCTATTTTAAAATGTATAAGAATTATTTATTTAACAGAAATCCTCGCTTTTTGAATGGCCAAAGCGTTTAGAATTACACAAATCGTTGTCTTAATCATCAACCTTTTGTTTTCATAATTTAGATAAGACACGTATAAACTCTGACTTCGAAAGGGACTCTCTGTAATTATAAACACATGCGGTTTTTAGACTGAAAAGAGATTATCTGATAATTGGGAAAAAGGGGCATTTTTTTTGAACGAAATAGCTAAAAGTAAGGAATTATGGTCGTAACAAAGCAGTGGATGAGAGAGTTTTTGTTTTACATAATAGAAAAAAGCATACTTAGCGTTTTCTATTGAGTATACACATCATATTTTAGGGTTTGTGTTGTTGGAGGGGGGAGAGGGGGCTAAGTCCCCCTGAAATTTGAATTTACTGGTGAAATGATTTTTTTTTATCTTAAAATATTTAAAAAAATGCAAATTCCATAGATTAACAGAAAAAAAAACCTGTCTGCTACATAATGAAAATTAAATTCCAATGCATGAACATTTTATACGGGGTTTCAAGGACGAAAAAAAAACGGATGTTGAGTTACATAATTTTGTGCATGCCCCCAAAATATGTTTGACTACTTTATATCATACCAGTTTTTTTAAGAATGTAAACGTGAACTCATGACGTACATTCATTGTGCAATTGACAACAAAAACAGAAAAAAACCTGTTTGCTTTAAATTATATTATTACGACCAAACTCTCAAAACATGCTTGACCACATTATACACTGCCAAATAACTAGTCCGGTAATCTGTCTTGGAAAGCTGCCAGGGAACGTGCCGTACGCAAATAACATGGTCCTAGTGCCGTACGCAAAGTATAACATTGATTACTACTCAAATCCTTATATTGCATTAAAATCTTTAGAATTCAATATATGCAAGTTAAAAGTGAAGCATGAGTTAAAAGGAACCTTTAAATATGCAAGTATATTTATATATATTGCTTTACGCTATACGCTAGGTTTTTAACACTTAAAAAAATTCTTCTTGTGCTTTTAACACTTAAAAAAAAGGGCCCTTGTGCTTCAAGAGTCCTTCTTAAAAAATTGGGACAAACAGTCAAACTTTAACGTAAAGAGCAAGGTATTAAGTAGGGGGCCAACACCTTCATGTGCGGAATAATTTCTGTTCGTTTTAAGTTTTAGTATTGCTCGTTACTTTCAGTTAGAAAAACTTCTTATTTTATTTAATTTCTGACCGTTTGACCGTTAATACCGATAAATATGGCTCACCCTCCATGAAAAATCTCCCCTCCCTTCATGAGAAACTCCCCCGTGGAAAGTCTCTTTCACATAAAATACACCCCACCCCCGTAAAATATCTCCCGTGGAATTCCATCCTCGCTGTTCCTGCAGAATATTCAGCCTGGAAAATTCTCCTAAGCAGGCTTTTATTTGAAAAGGACTAAGTTCTAATCGTTTTTCCAATCACTCCGGAAATCTCCTTTCCGTGCAAATCGTTCCCTGAAAATCAAAACACACTGAAAATTTCCCCCGGACAATTCCCCCGGAACATTTCCCCACGCAAAATTGAGTAGGCAAAGAGAAAGTAAGACAAACAGTATTTCGTAAAAAGAATTTCGTATAGGAATTCTGTCAAATCACCCCAGTGTACAATAGTGTGATTTTCATTAAGATCACTTGACGTTTACGGGGTGTTTCCTCCTTTTTTCGAAAATCAGTCAAATTTTCTCAGGCTCGTACCCTTTGATAGGTAACACTAAACTTAATGAGTCTCATATATTTGGGTACAGTATAATAAGTCGATTCCTTTGATATATCTATTGACATCAAAATTGCATTTTTTAGAGCTTAGGTCTCTCGAACAGCTGCATCGCTCCTTACTTAGAACTGTTTGATCGTCATGTCTGTAAACAGGTTTTTGAACTTCTGAAGATTCAATTTTTGAATATATTGTCTTTGAAGAATTGATCATCGAAACGGAAAAAAGCTTAAAAACGGTTATTTTCTTGACTTAACATGGAGCTGAGCAAACCGTCGAAGGCTCTCTTAAATTTAAGGGAGGTTACTACCCCCTCCTTCAACCCTTGCTTCTCATATTCAAGTTTAGTATCCGAATAACAATGCTTCAAGGATGATAATCATATCTGAAAAATTGCACCCATCCAAATGTTTATAAGGAGTCTTAAATATAGAAGGGTGTCACCGACTAATACTATTACTACCAACAACTCACCACAGCACCAAGCCGCCTGAGGCCAACACAGCTTCGCACGCTCCTCTTCCTTTCCAATATATTCAAAGCCTCCCTCTTTACACCTTCCCTGAAAGTTCCCATTTCTCTTAAACCTTCCCTTTTACTTCCTCCCACCCAAACCGAGGGCGATATGATTTCTTTTTAGCCCTAGACGGTTGGCTGATAAGGACAATCTTTGGTAATCTGTCCCCCCTCATCTGTGGTATCCGTCATCCCTCATGTTCAAGCCATCTCAACCTTTCTCCCGCTATAGCCCTAGAAAACGGGATTGAACGTCATTTTTCGTACAGCCTACTGTTTGATATACGGTCAGTCAGTCGGGTACCCAAAACAATCCGTAGGCAATTTACTGAAAAAAACTGACTGTGGATTTTCAGTTTAATATACATATACTGATATCTATCCCTTAAAGTCTGAATGGTTTATTATTTATTATAGTAAAAAAGGGAAAACAATTTAAATGTATTTTGTTTTCATTAAAGTGCAAATTATGTTCTGGTCTTGAGAAGTCATGGGGTTTGTCAGCCCTACTCATGTTAATTTTTGCTCGTTTTGAGTTTCAATCGGTTATTTATTGTAATTTCTGTTCGTTTTGACTTTCATTTATTTATTCATGGTGATTTGTGGTAGTTTTACGCTTGAAATGTTATTTTACTTTATTTCTGCTCATTTTTGGCTTAGTGAAGCTCTTTACTTTTCTTTGAAAAACTTGTTTTGTGCAAAAATGTATTTTTTACTACTACTACTACTACTACTACTACTACTACTACTACTACTACTACTACTACTGCTGCTGCTACTACTACTACTTCTACTACTATTACCAATGCTACTACTATTACTACTACTACTAATACTGCAACTACTGCTACTACTACTACTACCACTGCTACTAAAGCTGAGACTACTGCTATTAATTCTGCTGCTGCTACTACTACTACTACTAGTGCTAGAACTACTGCTACTAAAGCTAGGACTACTACTATTACTACTACTACTAGTATACTACTTCTACTATTACTCCTCCTCCTCCTTTTCCTGCTACTACTGCTACTACTTTTCTTTCTATGCATTATATTTTCTTTAATCTACATGGGCAATGAAGGAACATAAAAGAATATTAAAACTACATTTATTATTGTTTTACAGTAATGCAGATTCTTTAATATCGCCAAAAACCCCCAGGAGAGATGTTGAATACCCAAGTATATATACCCATATATATATATATATATATATATATATATATATATATATATATATATATATATATATATATATATATATATATATATATATATATATATATATATATATATCATATACATATATATATATATATATATATATATATATATATATATATATATATATATATATATATATATATATATATATATATATATATACACACACACACACACACATATATATATATATATATATATATATATATATATATATATATATATATATATATATATATATATATATATATATATATATATATATATATATATATATATATATATATATATATATATATATATATATATATATATATATATATATATATATATATATATATATCAACGTTAAATGCATAAAAGACTTCAGTTAACAATAGGTGTCTATTGATGTAATAAGTAGGATATCAATTTTTATATTTTGATCTATAAGAAAATCCGATGTTTCGTAACGAATAAAACTACAGAAAGGTATGTATTATTAAAAAAACTATTTAATTATGAATTCGAAAAGTACTTACCGAGAAAAAAGTATCATCTTCACTTCACCTACTCATTATCATTCAACTATTCTATGAATACTGAGATTATTCTACCCGTGACACCAAACTTACTGTTTTTTCTGCTTTTCTTGCGGTCATTCCCATTTATCTAGAACTTATTCTATTTTTATTTTCATCTAAGTATCAATTTTTGTCCCAAGTGTCATCCTTAAGTATCGAATTTTGTTCTCAGTTAGTTATGCTAATGAAGTTACCATGGTATCCATCTTCCCCCCGCTACTAAGGATATGACTATTGGTTAACTTTAAAAAGAAAGTTCATGATGGGAGGACTTCTTCTGTTCCACAGCTAAATTGGCATTCTTAAAAAAACAAGAGTTTCTAAGTACTAAGGATGTAAAAGTATAAATTTTCTTACCTTTTGGAGTAACTATTGCATAGTTCATGTACAGCATGGTTCCGGGATAATCATTAGCCTGAACAATTTCTCCACAGATAGTGACAATGATTTCGTTAATATCAGGTGTATCAACATACACTGTTTCAACCTGAAAAGTGTAAAAAAAAGGTTTTATACCAGGACATGTTTACCAGATTTTACCTTTTATGGAAAAATATAAATCTCAGCAAACCTAGTGGCCATTAAACCCTTTAGCTTGCATGTCAGTTGTTTCCAGATAAAATATATTTTGTTCATGATCAGTGAATGGCCTTATACCTATCTTTGGAGTAAATAAAAAGCTTAGTACTTGAATTTTAAATTCGTACCTTATAACTGAATGAATGCATTTAATAAATAATGCTTGTGTGTTGTACCTTTGACCGTAACAAATAGTGTACCTTTGACCGGACAATGGTACAACATGTTATTATATGACGGAAATAAAAGCATTAGTAAGTAAAAAAACGTGAATTATTTAGCATCATTTAGACGATTATTATTTAGAATGCCCCCCTTTCTCCTTTTATTTTGTCTGAGCAGCCTAGATGACCTTGAAACAAATCGGCAAGAATATTTAACTCAGATCCAAGAAATCCCTTAGAAAAAAAATCTCAAAGGGGTTTTTGCGCCATAAATGTTGCTGGTATCAGCATTCCACCAATACTAATATTTTTCAGGGTCACTCTTAAAGATTTTGTGTTGATAGGTGTACCATCAAGCACTATTGGAGCAGCAAATCAATCAGGGTGGTCCAATAAAAGTTATTTCTTGAGTTTCTGGAACGATTCATTAAGTACGTTAAGCCAGCTGCTACACCAGTAATTCTTCTGAAGGATAACCACAAGAGGCATGTGACCATACCAACGATCAAAATCTTCTGGGATACATTTATTAACATTTTCATCCCCATACCAGTCACAAAATACAGCCACTAGAAAGGTCTGTTTTTGGACTTTTAAACACCTTTTATAACGTTGCAGTAAATGATTGGATGTTGACACCAGGTAATTCTGACAAGCCTACCACAATACATGATGTCGCTTCTTTAGTTGGATTGGCATATCCGAAGGACTTCTGTCCGACTAACATTGTAAATGGCTTTAAGGTAGCTGTATTAGTGCCACTCAATGAAAATATTTTCACGGAAGATAAATTTTCAACTGTAACAGACAGACCACTTGTCGCTAAAAATTTGAATCAGAATGGTGAGGAAACCTTGGAAGCCACTGATTTTTCATCCAAAAATGCTACTGAAGTGGTTTCACCACGGATGATTTGACCTCATCCAAAGGCAGGACCTTGGAAAGAAGTCACCAAAGGGAGGCAGAGAGGTAAGTCAAGAATATTGACTGACTTTCCGGGAAAGGAAGAAACTGAGAAACAGAAAGGAAAAAAAAACAGTGATTCAGGTAGGCCGAGAGAAAAAAACAGTGAAACCGTTATTTTAGGTTGACCCAACATGTGATTTTGACTCAGATACTGATTAAGCGATGGATGATAATGAAGATTATGACACAGATTTTGCAGGCTTGGCTGATTTGGAAGATCAAGAAATTTTGGAAGAAATAAAATTTCTAAAGGCGATTTTTTTGTTGTAAAGCTGGCTGGCAAAAGGAATGTGAAACATTTTGTTGCAGAAGTTATTTGAAAACTAAATATATAAAAAAAACAAAAAAAAAACTAGGTGATACCAACTCCTTTTGATTTGTAAGGACTGATCAAAAGGAGTTTCACATTGATGAATAAGATATTTTATTGAAACTTCGAGTTCCAGTGAAAAACTGTGGGACTGCTTTTCAAATGGAACATCTGCGATTTGAAATTGATTTGTCAATATTTAATTTAGAATAGTTGATATTTACTAAGGAACAAGTAGAAAATGTGTATATGTTTGTTTTATTGCTTATTTATGAAAGTAGTCAAAGGTAAAACATAGAGTGGGCAAAGGTACATGACCTATGTTGTACCTCTGACCAGTTGACGTATATTTTTGTGACCTTACTAGTAGTAAGCGCCCAATTAGCACTA
>NW_028297783.1:0-10620 GCF_049724085.1 Artemia sp. Qi Xiang Cuo
TACCAGGTTTTTTTCATATCTTGTCAATGTGCCAAGACTGTTATCTATGTAAAAATAATGTGACAATAGACAGTGAAATCGCAGGCAGAATAAAAAGGACATTAGCAGACAATATCATCAATGAATATAAAGATGAATTGACGGAAAGTGAAGCGCAAGTGTACTAATAATGTATAACAATGTGTTGAACACATTTTTTTATATTAATATTCTACATTTTGTTATTTCACTAAAAATACCTTATGTATTACTTTGTTATGTGTTCATTATTATTAAGGTATGCTAGAACGTCCAATGTTCAGAGTATGTATTAAAAAGGTCAGAGATGTTAGTAAAGGAATTTTTAGAGATAAATATACAGCTAGCAGGCTCATAGTATATATATTAGAAAATGAAATAATTTAACAGAACTTTTACCAATATCTGAGAGAGATGAGCAGAATTTGTTTCTCAAAATCTCCACAGACAAGCAAACACTCATCCTGACACACAGCAGAGAGAATTCTAGTTTTCATAAACAGGAACATCCACCTTTAAAATACATCTGTTATTACTAATAATATTTGATTTTTAATAACACACACACACAAACACACACACACACAAACACACACACACACAAACACACACACACAAACACAAACACACAAACACAAACACACAAATAAACACACAAACTAACACAGACACACAAACACAAACAAACAGACACACACACACACACACACAAACACACACACACACACACACAGAGAGACACAAACGCACACACACAAACACACACACACACACACACAAACAAACACAAACACACACAAAAACACACAAACACACTCACACAAACATACACTCACAAACACACACATAAAGACGCAAACACACACACATACACAAACACACACACACAAACACACACACAAACACACACACCCCCAAACACACACACACACACACAAACACACAGAGACGACACACACACAGAGATGACACAAACATAGAGACGACACACACAAAGAGACGAGACACGCAGAGAGACGATACACACACAGAGACAGCACACACACAGAGACGACACACAAACAGAGATGACAAACACAAAGAGACGACACAAGCATAAACACGACACACACACACAGAGACGACACACACACATAGTGACGACACATGCACAGGGACAACACACACAAAGAGAAAAAACATACATACAATCACGACAAACACTCAGAGATGACACACACACAGTTACGACTTACACATAGAGACCACACACTCCCAGAGACCAAAAACACACAGAGACGACACACAGAGAGACCACACACACACAGAGACCACACACGCACAAACACTACACACCCCGAGAGAGAAGACACACGCACAGAGAAGACACTCTCACAGAGACTACCCACACACAGATACGAAACACACATAGGGACGACACACGCACAGAGACGACACACACACAAAGACATCAAACACAGAGACAACACACACACAGACACAACACACACACAGAGACGAAACACATGGCGACGACAAACTCACAGAGACGACACACACAGAGAGACGAAACACACACAGAGACGACACAACACACAGAGACGACACACACACAGATACGAAACACACATAGTGGTGCGCCACTCTAAGAGAACCTAGATCAAACCAACTTTTTGGATATCTCTCTCACTATGACTCTGTTTGTGTGTCGTGTCTGTGCGTGTGTCGTCTCTATGTGTGTGTCATCTCTGTGGGTGTGTCGTCTCTGTTTTTGTGTCTTCTCTGTATCTTTGTCGTCTCTGCGTGTGTGTCGCCTCTGTGTATGTGTCGTCTCTGTGTATGTGTCGTCTCTGTGTGTGTTTCGTCTCTGTGTGTGTGTCGTCTCTGTGTCTGTGTTGTCTCTATGTGTGTGTCGTCTCTGTCTGTGCGTGTATTTTATGTTTATGTGTAGTCTCTTTGTGTGTGTCTTCTCTGTTTGTCTCTATTCTCTGTGTGTGTGTACTATCTGTGTGTTTGTAGTGTATGTGCGTGTGTCTTCTCTGGGTGTTTTTCGTATGTGTTCGTGTGTCGTCTCTGTGTGTGTGTATTCTCTGTGTGTGTGTCGTCTCTGTGTGTGTGTCATAGCTCTATTTGTGTAGTCTCTCTTTGTGTGTCGTCTCTTTGAGTGTGTCTTCTCTATGTTTAAGTAGTCATTTTTTGTGTGTCGTTTCTGTGTGTTTGCCGTTTCTGTGTGTTTGTCGTATCTTTGTGGGTGTCGTATAAGTATGTGTGGTGTCTCTGTATGTGTGCTGTCTCTATGTGTTTTTTGGCTCTATGCGTTTGTAATAATTTCGTTTGTGTCGTCTCTTTGGGTGTGTCGTCTCTGTTTTTGCATCTTCTCTGTCTGTTTATTGTCTGTGTGTGTGTGTGTCAACTCTGTTCATGTGTCGTCTCTGTTTTTGTTTCGTCTCTGTGTGTGTGTCTTCTCTGGCTTTGTGTCGTCTCTGTGTGTGTGTGGTCTCTGTGTGTGTGTGTAGTGTCTGTGTGTGTGTACTCTCTGTGTGTGTGTCGTCTCTTTCTGTCTATGGTCTGTCTATTTTTGTATTCTCTTTGTTTTTTTAGTTTCTGTGCGTTTTTCGTTTCTTTACGGTTTTCATATCTTTGTATGTTTCTGATATGTTTGTGTGTAGTCTCTTTATGTGTGTTGTCTCTCTATGGGTGTCATCTCTGTGCGGATTTCCTCTCTGTATGTATTTCGTCTCTGTGTGTGTGTCATGTCTGTGAGTGTCTCGTCACTATGTATAAGTCCTCTCTGTGTGTGTGTCATCTCTGAGTGTGTGTCGTCTCTTTGTGTGTTTCGTATGTGCGTGTGTGTGGTCTCTCTGCGTTTGTCGTCTCTTTTTGTGTTTCACATCTGTGTGTGTGTCGTCTCTATGTGTGTGTTAGTTTCTGTTGGTGGGTCTCGTCTATCTGTGTGTGTGGTCTCTTTGAGAGTCTCAACTCTGTGAGGGTGTCGCCTCTATATGTGTTTCGTCTCTGTTTTTGTGTCATCTCTGTATGTATGTCGTCTCTGTGCGTGTTTCGTTTCTTTTCGTGTTTCGTCCCTGTGCGTGTGTAATCTCATTTTGTGTGTCGACTCTGTGTGTGTGTCATCTCTGTGTGTGTGTCGTCTCTGTGTGTGTCTTCTCTGTGCGTGTGTCGTGTATTTACGTTTCTTATCTTTGTGTGTGTCGTCTCTGTGTGTGTGCGTCTCTGTGTGTGTATCTTCTCTGTGTGTGTGTAGTCTTTCTGTTCGTATCTTCTGTGTTTCTGTGTCGTCTTTCTGCGTATTTTTTCTCTTTATGTGTTTCTTCTGTCTGTTTGTGTGTCTTCTCTCTGTGTGTGTCGCTTGTGTGTGTGTATCGTCTCTTTGAGTGTGTCGTCTCTATGTGTGTGTAGTCTCTGTATGTGTGTAGTCTCTGTGTGTATGTTGTCTCTATGCGTGTGTCGTCTCTGTTCATGTGTCGTCTCTGTGTGTGTGTCGTCTCTGTGTGTGTCGTCTCTGTGTGTGTGTCGTCTCTGTGTGTGTGTATTCTCTCTGCGTGTGTCGTGTATTTGTGTGTTTCTTATCTGTATTTGTTTCGTCTCTGTGGGTGTGTATTCTCTCTGTGTGTGTGTCGCCTCTGTGTGTGTGTGTACTCTCTTTGCGTGTGTCGTGTCTGTGTGTGTGTGTAGTGTCTGTGTGTGTGTAGTCTCTGTGCGTGTGTCGTCTCTATTTGTGTGTCGGCTCTGTGTGTGTGTTTTGTCTGTGTGTGTTTGTGTCGTCTCTGTGTTTCTGTTGTCTTTGTGTGTGTGTCGTCTCTGTGCGTGTGTCGTCTATATGTGTGTTTAGTCTCTGTGTGTGTGTCGTCTCTGTACATTTGTCGTCTCTCTGTGTCTGTCGTCTCTGTGTGTGTTTCGTCTCTTTGAGTGTGTCGTCTCTGTGTGTCAGTCGTCACTTTTTGTGTGTCGTCTCTGTGTGTTTGTTGTCCCTGTGCGTGTGTCATTTCTCTGTGTGTCTAGTATCTGTGTGTGTGTCGTCTCTGTGAGTGTGTCATCTCTGTTTGTGCTGTCTGTTTGTTTCTCGTCTGTGTGTGTGTTGTCTCTGTATGTGTGGGCTCTCCGTGTTTGTCTTGTCTGTGTGTGTGTGTCGGCTGTGTTTGTGTGTATTCTCTGTGTTTGTGTCGAATGTGTGTGTGTGTGGTGTTTGTGTGTTCGTCTTGTCTGTGTGTGTCTTATGTCTGTTTGTTTAGTCTCTGCGTGTGTGTATTCTCTGTGCGTGTGTCGTCTCCCTGTGTGTCTCGGCTCTTTGTGTGTGTAGTCTGTGTGTGTGTGTTGTCTCTCTGATCGTGTCGTGTATGTTAATGTGTCGTCTATATATGTGTGTCATCTGTGTGTGATCGTCGTCTCTGTGTGATTGTAGCCTAAGTGTGTGTGTTGTCTGTGTGCGTGTATCTCTTATATGTGTCTGTCGGCTCTGTGTGTGTGTGTTGTATCTTTGCTTGTGTGATCCCTCTGTGTGTGTGTCGTGTGTGTTTGTATGTTTCGTCTCTGTGCGAGTGTCTTGTCTCTGTGTGTGTGTAGTCTGTGTGTCTGTGCAGTCTCTGTGAGTGTGTCATTTCTGTGATTGTGTCTTCTCTATGCGTGTGGTGTCTCTCTCTGTGTGTTTGTTGTCTGTGTGTGTGTGTTCTTTGTGTGTTTGTTTCGTGTGTGCGTGTGTGGTATCTATGTGTGTTTGGTATCTGTGTGTGTGTCGTCTCTGTTCGTTCATCGTCTCTGTGAGTGTCTGGACTGTCTGTGTGTCGTCTCTCTGCGTGTGCCGTCTCTATGTGTAACTCGTCTCTGTGTGTGTGTCTTCTGTGTGGGTGGGTCGGCCCTCTGTTTGTGTGTCTTCTCTTTGTTTGTGTCGTCCCTATGTGCATGTGTGATTCCTATGTGTGTATGTCGTCTATGTGTGTGTGTCGTCTGTATGATTATGTCGTGTCTTTGATTTTTTCGTCTGTGTGTGAGCGTCGTCTCTCTGTGTGTGGGGTTTGTGGTGTTTTTCGTCTCTGTGAGTGTCTCGGCTGTATGTGTGTATCGTCTTTGTGTTTGTGTCATTTCTGTGTGTGTCGTCTCTGTGTGTGTGTTTTTGTGTTTGTTTTAGTGTGTTTTTGTGTGTGTGCGTTTTAGTGTGTGTGTTTGTGTTTTTATGTTTGTGTCTTTGTGTGTGTTTGTCTGTTTTTGTGTGTGTTTGTGTGTGTGTGTGTTTGTGTTTGTGTGTGTGTGTGTGTGTTTTTATGTGTGTGTTTGAGTTTGTGTGCGTGTGTGTTTGTGAGTGTATTTTTGTGTTTTTTGTGTGTTTGTTTGTGTGTGTTTGTGTGTGTGTGTTTGTGTGTGTGTGTTTGTGTGTGTTTGTGTGTGTGTGTTTGTGTGTGTGTGTGTGTTTGTGTGTGTTTGTTTGTGTTTTGGTGTGTGTTTGTGTTTTTTTTTGTTTGTGTTTGTTTTTGTGTGTTTTGTGTGTTTTTGTGTTTGTGTTTTTTTTGTGTGTGTGTGTGTCTATATGTTTGTTTTCTTGTTTGTGTTTGTTTGTTTTTTTTTTGTTTGTGTGTATTTGTGTGTGTGTGTGTGTGTGTGTGTGTGTCTTTTTTTGTTTGTGTGTGTTTGTTTTTGTTTGTCTTTGTGTGTGTGTGTTTTTGTATATTTTTGTGTGTGTTTGTTTGTGTGTATTTTTGTTTTTGTGTGAGTTTGTGTGTGTGTGTGTTTTTGTGTGTGTGTTTGTGTGTGTGTGTTTGTGTGTGTGGGTTTGTGTGTTTGTGTGTGTCTGTGTTTGTGTTTGTGTGTGTTATTGAAAATCAAATATTATTATTAATAACAGATGTATTTTAAAGTTAGATTTTTATGTTTCCGAAAACTAAAATTCTCTCTGTTGTGTGTTAGGATGAGTGTTTGCTTGTCTGTGGAGATTTTGAGAAAAAATTCTGCTTATCTCTCTCAGACGTTGGTAAAAGTTCTGTTAAAGTATTTTATTTTCTAATATATCCATTATGAACCTGCTAGTAAAATCTTTATCTCTAAGAATTTCTTTTCTTACATCTCTGACCTTTTTAATATATATCCTTAGATTTTGACGTTCTGGCATACCCTAATAATAATGAAAACAAAACAAAGTAATAAATAAGGTATTTTTAGTGAAATAAAGACATATAGAATATTGATATAAAAAATATGTTCAATACAATGGTATACATTATTAGTACACTTGCGCTTCACGATCTGTCAATTCATATTTATATTCATTGATGATACTCTTTGAATATGCCATTTTTATTGTGATTTCGATTTCACTGTCTATTGTCACATTATTTTACATAGTCAACAATTTATGCACGTTGAAAAGGTATGGTTAATGACATCCGTGCAGGAGTACGCCTGTCTTCTTCTTGTCCTCTTTAAAATATTAATACCGGAAAGATGGTAATAGAATATATTAACAGGTAAGGTGGTACCAGAAGGAGTAGCATGGAGTTGTCCCAGATTATCGACAATTATTTTTATGTTTGCATTCTCTTTGAGCACTAATTTCTCTGGTAATGTTACTCTCGCATATCCACCGTTTACACGATTCTTCTTGGGTACTCCAAAGAAATCTAACTTCTCGCTGTAATGACAACGCACGCATACATTTCCAATAGTGTTACCACTTGTACTCGTTTCTGAGTTCAGGTATTTCTCCTTGTCGGCATTCAATACTACAATAACTCGATCATGTTGACATACTTGTCAATCCAGGAAAAAAAAATCAGTTTGTTTTTCATGAAGAAATATTGAGTGAGAACCATCAGCCCTCATCAATATAAGTATGAGTATGCACAAGAATATGTTTAAAAACTTAAATCATAAGTGTCATTCTATTTTTTATGATATTATTTAGAGATGTAAAAATAAAAAAGTTTGTTTTTCATGAAAAAATCTTGAAAGAGAACCATCAGTCCTCATCAATAGTATGCACAAGAATAAGTTTTTAAAATTTAAATTGAAAGTGTCATTCTATTTTTCTGATTTAGAGATGTAAAAAAAAAGTTGAAAAAAAATTTAAAAAAAACTGTCAGAAAAAAAAAGTTACAAAAAAACTGTCAGAAAAAAAAATTAAAAAAAAAACTTTGTATTAGCAAAACTTGCTAATTCTGACAGAAAAGTTGTTTTCACAATCAAAAAATTGTTACTTCTAAGAAAAAATCTGGTATCTTTGGCAGAAAACTTGCTAGTTCGAACAGAAAACGTGTTATCAATCACGAAAAATATTATTTTTAAGAGAAATTTGTGCGTGTTAATTAAAAGTATGTTAGTTTTAAGGTAAAATGTTGTTACTTTGATGGGAAAATTTGTTAGTGTTAAGGAAAACTTGCTACTTCAAGCAGAAAAGTTGTTTTCACAATCAAAAATTTGTTACTTCTAAGAAAAAATTTGGTATCTTTGGCAGAAAACTTGCTAGTTCGAACAGAAATTGCGTTATCACTGACGAAAAATATTATTTCTAAAAAAATTTGTGTGTGTTAAGTAAAAGTATGTTAGTTTTAAGGTAAAATGTTGTTACTTTGATGAGAAAATGTGTTAGTGTTAAGGAAAACTTACTACTTCAAACAGAAAATGTGTTATCACTGACAAAAAATTTTATTTCTAACCGAGATTTGAGTGTGTTAAGTAAAAGTATATTAGCATTAAGGAAAAAAGTTGATGCATCGAAGAGAAAATCTATTAGTGTTAAGTAAACGTTTTGTAGTATTAAAGAAGAATGTTGTTACTTTGAAGAGAGTGTTTGTTAGTGTTAAGCAAAACTTGCTACTTCTGACAGAAAAGTTGTTATCACAATCGAAAAAATCGTTACTTCTAAGAAAAAAATTCGGTATCTTTGGCAGAAAACTTGCTAGTTCGAACAGAAAACGCGTTATCACTCACGAAAAATATTATTTCTAAGAGAAATTTGTGTTTCAAGTAAAAGTATGTTAGTTTTAAGGTAAAATGTTGTTACTTTGATGATAAAATTTGTTAGTGTTAAGGAAAACTTGCTACTTCGAGCAGAAATCGTGTCATAACTGACGAAAAGTGTTATTTCTAAGAGAAATTTGAGTGTGTTAAGTAAAAGTATGTTAGTATTAAGGAAAAAAGTTGATGCATCGAAGAGAAAATCTATTAGTGTTAAGTTAAACAGCGAGGTATTGAGGAGGGGGATTTTCCCCCCATATACAGGATAATCTCTTTCTGTTTTGAGTTTTAATATTGCTCCTTACTTTTAGTTGAAAAAAATAGCTTTTTATTTAATTTCTGATTGTTTTTAAAATAATGCCAGAAAATCCACCTTTTCGCTTCTTGGAAAATCCCCCCCACGAACATTCCACCTTGGAAAGTTCCTTCCACGTAAGATCTCCCATCCCCCTGCAATTCCATCCCTACTGAAAATCCCCCCCCCCCAAAAAAAAAAGTTCTTGCGGACAATTCTGCCAGGAAAATTATTTTTAAGCCTACTTTCGTTTGGAAAAAGACTTGTTTTTCTTTTAATTTCTAATCGTAATTCAAATGATGCCTGAAATCCCCCCTCCGTCGAAAATTTTCTTTGAAATTCTCCCCTCCCACTGTCTCAATGGAAAGATTATCCCACTTGAAATTCTCCACATGGAGAATTTATCCCTCAGAAAATCCCCCAAATGAAAAATCCGCCAAACAATCTCAAGTGATTTGAAATTTTTCCTTAGACAATTTCCTCAGAATATCTCCACAAGTAAAATTGAATTGGCAGAGAGAAAGTAAATAAAAAAAAAGAGTTTTGTATAAGAATTCTGGTAAATTCCCCCATCCCTGTGTATAGTTTTCCTTTTAAAGTTCTTCCCCGAAACTTCCCTCACGACGGAAATTCTTAACTTAGAAAATCTTCCCGCAGGAAATCCCCCCCCCCCACATAAAATTCACTGTCCCCTAAAAATGTCTGTTAACTTCCCAATAACAAATACTATATGTAAACACTAGACAAATCTTATAACTGACAACCCTTTTCTCCAGGGACTTACAGGGTCATGTCATCCCCAGAGGCATGATACTCCATTTTTCAACTATGCTGATCCAAATAAGAATCTCAAAATTTTGATCAGACGACTTTGGGAAAAAAAGAAGCATGGGAGAGAGAGGGTGAATCTAGTTGCCCTCTAATCGTTTTGGTCACGAAACTGGGAACTAGAACTGTAATTTCTGTTCGAACAAGCCCTCTCCAGATCTTATATGACCAGTGGTTCGATGCGATCACCCTGGCAAAAAAAAACACACAGACACAAAAAAGCACAACCTGGATACGTCCTTTGCTGTTGTATTGACGAATCACTTCTACACAGAAATTCAAATTCGTATCCTTAATCCACTTTAAAATTATCAGCGTTGGGTCTTAACATTGCTTGTTTTCTGTTCATCTCTGAATCAGCTAGCTCATCCAATTACTTTTTGCTGATTCAAAGAAAGTTCTTCTAGAAAGGGATAGCTTTCCATATGCTTATGAGCTTTCTTACTTTATAGGTTCTTGTATCTGCATTTCAAAATATGCCAAGCTTGAGAAGTCTCAACATTCAATCTTCGGGTCTCACTGTTGTTGGCCTGAAATGTTTTGCCACACACCTCCAACAGTCGTTGTCGCTCTGCGAAGTTCCTATGCTACAAGTAAGTTTTTGTTTTGTTTAATTTTCAAGCCAATTTCTCTTATACTAGCTACACCTTGGAGTCTTGTACATACGCAGGTTTTTTGCGAGAAAGAATATAAAAAAAACTGTGTTATGTGATCAGTACAAGAACTTTTTGTAAGACTTGTAAAAATCCGGAAGTTTAAGGAAGTTTTTTTCTAGTCAATTTTTATTATTGAGATAAGGTACAGTATGTTGCTAACCCTCGAAAGGAAAGGGTGAGTGGGTCATAGGGTATGGTGGTTAATCGGGGCATAAGATAAGGTGATAGTGGTAAAACACACAGTCATAAGTAAGGCGGGGGGGGGGGTAAATGGTTGGTAACAGAGTGCAATGTCTATGGAGTCTAATACTGCCATAAAAGTATGTTTTTAGTACCAAACATTTAAAATTGTTCAAATTGTGGATTGTTTTTCTCTAAGGTTTCCCAGGTGAGGGGCTTAATTTGCAAAAATGCAGGGGGGGGGGAGGATCAAGAATTTCCCTTTGATTTTTTAAGAAGTTACAAAAATAAGTTATGTTTCAAAAGCTGGAAAGAGACAGTTTTTTTTTCAATAAAAATGTTAAAAATAGGTATTTTTAAAACCTTGGAGAATGATAACTGCCATCCCCCCCTGCTATCACACCAACCGCCCTTCCTTGGCTCCGCCCAATTGGTACCCCTATAATAGTAAGGATTAATTTCTGACATGGCCAAAATAAAAAGGGTAAAAGATTTTAAACCTAAAACCAATTATCGTTGATACGGTGGGGTGCTATGCATCGAGATAGAAAAAGAATAGAGCCTAGAATCTCTCTAGTTTTCTTTGTTTATTCTATTTTTCAATTCTAAAAATTAGAATAAATCTAGGTCGACGGAAGAACCTGTCACATCTGGCCTCATATTTTTTCTGTCTTTTGTGCTACATAAACAATTCTAGAGTAG
>NW_028297784.1:0-10613 GCF_049724085.1 Artemia sp. Qi Xiang Cuo
GTGTTTGTGTCTCTTTGGGCTGTTTGTGTTTCTTTGAGCTCTGTGTGTCTCTCTGGCCAGTTTGTGTCTTTTTGGTCTTTGTTTGTTTGTTTGGTGTTTGTTTGTGTCTTTTTTCTCTTGTGGGGCTTTTTGTGTTTCTTTGGGCTATGTGTGTATCTTTGTTCTGTTTTAGTAAGGATTGACTTTGTGTGTTTCTTTAGTATGATTGTGTCTATTATGAGTCATGTGTGTCTCTTTTGTCTCTGTCTGTCTCGTTGGGAGTGTTTTACTCTGTATGTCCTATCTGTTTCTCTTTGGGCTTTGTGTGTCTCTTCGGGATGTTTATGTCTCTTTAGAAAATTTGTGTCTCTTTGTGATGTATGTTTGTCTCTGTAGGATGTGTGTGTGTCTGTTTAGGCTGTGTGTCTCTTTGGCTAGTTTGAATCCTTTTGATCTGTTTGTGTCTCTTTGGGCTCTTTGTGTTTCTTTGGGGTGTTTGAGTCATTTTGCTCTTTGTGTCTTTCTTTCGGCTGTTTGTGTCTCTTAGGAGCCATGTGTGTCTCTTTGAGCTTTTTTTGGGGTGTCTTGAGTCTTTTTGGTCTGTATGTGTCTCTTTGGTCTGTTTGAGTCTTTTAGGTCTGTGTTTGTCTCTTTGGGTTGTGTTTCTCTTTTGTTTGTCTGTGTCTCTTTGAGCTGTTTTTGTCTCTTGAGGCTGTGTGTGTCTCTATGGGCTGTGTGTCTCGTTGGGCTGTTTGAGTTTTTTTGGTATGTTTGTGTGTCTCTTTGGGCTGTTTGAGTCTTTTTGGTCTGTGTGTGTCTCTGGGCTGTTTGTGTCTCTTTGGGCTGTGTATGTTTCTTTGGGCTTTGTGCGTCTCTTTGGGCTGTGTGTCTCGTTGGTCTGTTTGAGTCTTTTTGATCTGTTTGTGTCTCTTTGGGCTGTTTGAGTCTTTTTTGGGCTGTGTTTGTCTCTTCGGGCTGTTAGGTAACTTTTTTTCTCTTTATCACATACAATTTTCACTTAGCTACACGATGTAGAAATTTAATTCAAGAAATTATGAAAAAATCTCAGTAAGTAACAATTTCTTTCTTGAAGTCAACTCTTGGATACACAATACGGAAATTTTATTAAAGAAATTATTAAAAAATTGTAACTAAGTAGCAAATTCTTTCTTGAATTCACCTGTTGGATACACAAAAAAAAAAAAAAAAAGACATTTCGTTCAAGAAATTATGACAAAAATCTAAGTAAGTAACAAACTCTTTATTGTTTTCACGAGTTAGATATACAATGTAGAAATTAAATTCAAGAAATTAAGAAAAAATTCTCAGTAAGTAACAATTTCTTTCTTGAAGTCAACTCTTGGATACACAATACGGAAATTTCAGTCAAGAAATTATGAAAATATTTGTAAGTAAGTAACAAAGTCTTTATCGATTTAACCTCTTGGATATACAGGTACAGATACTTCATTCAAGAAATTATGAAAAAATCGCGAGTAAGTAACTTTTTTTCTCTTTATCACAAACAATTTTCACTTAGCTACAAGATGTAGAAAGTTTAGTTCAAGAAATTATGAAAAAATTCTTAGTAAGTAAGTAACAAATTCTTTCTTGAAGTCACCTCTTGGATACAAACTCTTAATTGTTTTCACGACTTAGATATACGATGTAGAAATTTAATTCAGGAAATTATGAAAAAATTCTCAGTAAGTAACAATTTATTTCTTGAAGTCTACTCTTGGATACACAATACGGAAATTTCATTCAAGACATTATGAAAATATTTGTAAGTAAGTAACAAACTCTTTTTTGATTGCACCTCTTGGATATACAATACAGATACTTCATTCAAGAAATTATGAAAAAATCGCAAGTAAGTAACTTTTTTTTTTCTCTTTATCACAAACAATTTTCACTTAGCTACACGATATAGAAATTTAATTCAAGAAATTATGAGAAAATTCTCAGTAAGTAACAATTTCTTTCTTGAAGTCAACTCTTGGATACACAATACGTAAATTTCATTAAAGAAATTATGAAAATATTGAATTAGATACACGATGTAGAAATTTAATTCAATAAATTATTAAAAAATTCGCAGTAAGTAACAATTTCTTTCTTGATGTCACCTCTTGGATACACAATATGGAAATTTCATTTAAGAAATTGTAAAAAAATTGTAAGAAACTAAAAAACTCTTTCCCGACGTCACCTCTTGGATACACAATGCAGAAACTTAATTAAAGAGAATATGAAAAAATTGTAAGTAAGTAACAAATTCTTTCTTGAAGTCACCTCTTGGATACACAATACAGAAATTTCATTAAAGAAATTATGAAAAAATTGTAAGTAAGTAGCAAATTCTTTCTTGAATTCACCTGCTGGATAAACGAAAATACATTTCGTTCAAGAAATTTTGACAAAATTATAAGTAAGTAACAAACTCTTAATTGCTTTCACGACTTAGATATACGACTTAGAAATTTAATTCAAGAAATTATGAAGAAATTCTCAGTAAGTAACAATTTCTTTCTTGAAGTCATTCTTGGATACACAATGTGGAAATTTCATTCAAGAATTTATGAAAATGGAAACAGCCTCTATTTCTGACCGTTTAAGTTTTGATGTTAAAAGATTGGATGATAACTACGCCACCTCTCACGCCTCTTTTTTCCGAAATCGTGCAGTCAAAATTTGACACGACACACAAACAGAGTCATAGTGAGAGGGATATCCGAACAGTTGGGTTGAACTAGGTGCACTTAGAGGGGCGCGCCACGCTAAGTGAACCTAGATAAACCCAACTTTTTGGATATCTTACTTACTTACAATTTTTTCATAGTTTCTTAAATGAAGTTTCTGCATTGTGTATCCAAGAGGTGATGTCAGGAAAGAGTTTGTTACTTGCTTACAATTTTTTTACAATTTCTTAAATGAAATTTCCATATTGTGTATCCAAGAGGTGAAATCAAGAAAAAATTGTTACTTACTTCGAACTTTCTAATAATTTATTAGATTAAATTTCTAAATAGCGTACCTAAGTCATGAAATTCTTTAATCAAATTTCCATATTGTGTATCCAAAAGTTGAATTCAAGAAAGAAATTGTTACTTACTGAGAATTTTCTCATAATTTCTTGAATTGAATTTCTACATCGTGTAGGTAAGTGAAAATTGTTTGTGGTAAAGAGAAAAAAAAAGTCACTGACTTACTATTTTTTAATAATTTCTTTAATGAAGTATCTGTTTTGTATATCCAGCAAGTAAAATAAATAAAGATTTTGTTACTTACTAAAAAATATTTTCATAATTTCTTGAATTATATTAAAGTATTTTGCATCCACGAGTTGACTTCAAGAAAGAAATTGTTACTTACTGAGAATTTCTTCATAATTTCTTGAATTAAATTTCTACATCGTATATCTAAGTCGTGAAAACAATTAAGAGTTTGTATCCAAGAGGTGACTTCAAGAAAGAATTTGTTACTTACTTACTAAGAATTTTTTCATAATTTCTTGAATTAAATTTCTACATCGTGTAGCTAAGTGAAAATTGTTTGTGATAAAGAGAAAAAAAGTTACTTACTCGCGATTTTTTCATAATTTCTTGAATGAAGTATCTGTACTGTATATCCAAGAGGTTAAATCAATAAAGAGTTTGTTACTTACTTACAAATATTTTCTTAATTTCTTGAATGAAATTTCCGTATTGTGTATCCAAGAGTTGACTTCAAGAAAGAAATTGTTACTTACTGAGAATTTTTTAATAATTTCTTGAATTAAATTTCTACATCGTATATCTAACTCGTGAAAACAACAAAGAGTTTGTTACTTACTTAGAATTTTGTCATAATTTCTTGAACGAAATGTCTTTTTGTTTATCGAACAGGTGAATTAAAGACAGAATTTGGTACATAGTTAAAATTTTTTCATAATTTATTGAAATGAATTTCCTTTTTGCATATATATGAGTTTATTTCAAGAATGAAATTGTTACTAACTGAGATTTTATAATAGTTTGTTGAATTAACTTTATTCGTCATGAAGATAAGTGAAATTTGTGTGTGATAAAGAGAAAAAAAGTTACCTAACAGCCCGAAGAGACAAACACAGCCCAAAAAAGACTCAAACAGCCCACAGAGACACAAACAGATCAAAAAGACTCAAACAGTCCACCGAGACACACAGCCCAAAGAGACGCACAAAGCCCAAAGAAACACACACAGCCCAAAGAGACACAAACACCCCAAAGAGACAAACACAGACCAAAAAGACACCCACATCCCAAAGAGACACACACACAGACCAAAAAGACTCAAACAGCCCAAAGAGACACACAGCCCAAAGAGACACACACAGCCTCAAAGAGACACAGACAGCCCAAAGAGAAACACAACCCAAAGAGACAAACACAGACCTAAAAGACTCAAACAGCCCAAAGAGACACATACAGACCAAAAAGACTCAAGACACCCCAAAAAAGATCAAAGAGACACACATGGCTCCTAAGAGACACTAACAGATTAAAGAACCACACACAGAGCAAAATCAATCAAACAACCCAAAGAGACACACATAGACCAAAGACCCACACACAAACCAAAGAGACACAGACAGATCGCAAGTATTAAAACTATACAAATAGATACACATCATAAACAGACACACACAAAGACCAAAGAGACAAACACACATCCCCAAGAGACACAAACTGGCTAAAGAGACATAAACAGCCCGAAGAGACACACAAACCCCAAAGAGAAACATATAGGCCAAACAGATTAAAACACTCCCAAAGAGACAGACATAGCCCAAAGAGACACACATGACTCATAAGAGACAAAAACAGTCAAAAGAAACAAACACAGACAAAAATGACTCAAACAACACAAAGAGACACACATAGCCCAAAGAAACACAAACAGACCAACAAGAGTCCAAAGACACACACACAGTCAAAAGAAACAAACACAGACCAAAATGACTCAAACAGCCCAAAGAGACACACATAGCCCAAAGAAACACAAACAGCCCAAAGAGACACAAAGACCAAAAAGACTCAGACACCTCAAAAAGACACACAGTCCAACGAGACACACACAGCCTAAAGAGACACACACGACACAAAGAGACACCCACAACCCAAAGAGACACATGCAGCTCAAAGAGATGTACACGGCCCAAAGAGACGCACACATCCAACAGAGAGACACAAAGCCCAAAACGACACAAACAGCCAAAAGAGGCACACACAGACCATAAAGATTCAAACTGCCCAAAGAGACACACAGCCTAAAGAGATACACACAGCCCAAAGAAACACACACACAGGATAAAGATAAATACAAACATTAAAAGATACACACAACGACAAATGAAAAACACACACAGCCAAAATAGAAAAAACACGCCCATACAGACACATACATACCAAAAAGATTCAAACACCCCAAAGAGACCAACATTGCCCAAAGAGACACACATGAGTAGAAAGGCCCCTATTGATACAAACATGACCACGTGGTTTATGGTTTTCTCAGTGAGAATGAAAAAACAGAATTTTTCTCACTTGAAAAACCATGAATTTTGTCACATTTATGGTTGTTTTCATGGATGGATATGTGTGTTGTTCGATTTATTTGATGTTTTTCTCGGATGTCAACATCAAATTATGGATGTTTTATGGTTTTTATCAGTGAGAATTTGAAAAACAGGAACTTTGTCACATTTAAGGATGACAACAGCAATTCATGTCTGTTTTATGGTTTTCTCAATGAGAATGGACATGCTTGACGCGAATGCTATGAGATTGTTTGGCGAGCCTGGCCTTGGAACTGGATTTACATAATCGTTAGGGGAAATTATTGATCCACGAAGGGGGAATTAAGACACAAACATGGCTTCAGTGTTGTTTGGTTAGCCTAACCTGAGAACTTGATTTACATAATCTATGGGGGGAATTATTGATTCACGAATGGGGGAATTAAGAAACATAAAAGCTTCTTTAATCTTTAGGCCTGAGGGATTTATTTATTATTGTTGTTTTGGACAAGTGCATGCTAGGGATGAATGTCAAGGTGCCCTGGAACAGGAAACAGTTAGATCACGTGTTTCCTTCTCAACCAATCAACGAGTTGGATACATCCTCCTTCCCAGCCAATCAGAGACGTGCTTACATATGATTTTCCCGTTACATAACAATTCGCCCTTGAGAATGTGTGTTGTTCGATTTATTTGATGTTTTTCTCGGATGTCAACATCAAATTATGGATGTTTTATGGTTTTTGTCAGTGAGAATTTGAAAAACATGAACTTTCTCACATTTTTGTATATTTTTATGGATTTTGTCAGTGAGAATTCGAAAAACAGGGACTTTGTCACATTTAAGGATGACAACAGCAATTCATGTCTGTTTTATGGTTTTCTCAGTGAGAATGGACATGATTGACGCGAATGTTACGAGATTGTTTGGCTAGCCTGGCCTGAGAACTTGATTTACATAATCGCTAGAGGGAAATTATTGATTCACGAAGGGGAAATTAAGAAACAAACATGGCTTCTTTTTTGTTTGGCTAGCCTGGACTGAGAACTTGATTTACATAATCACGAGGGGGAATTATTGATTCACGAAGGGGACATTAAGAAACAAACAAGGCTTCAATGTTGTTTGGCTAGCCTGGTCTGAGAAATTGATTTACATAATCGCTAGGGGGAATTATTGATTCACGACGGTGAAATTAAGAAAAAAACATGTCTTCATTGTTGTTTGGCTAGCCTGGACTGAGAAATTGGATTTACATAATCGCTAGGTGACAGTATTGATTCACGAAGGGGGAAATTAAGAAACAAACATGGCTTCAATGTTGTATGGCTAGCCTGGCCTGAGACCTTGATTTACATAATCGCTAGGGGAAATTATTGATTCACGAAGGGAGAATTAGAAAACATTAAGGCTTCTTTAATCTTAGGTCTGAGGAAGGGGGAATTAAGAAACAAACATGGCTTCATTGTTGTTTGGTTAGCTTAACCTGAGAAATAGCATCTGTGAACTTGATTTACATAATCGCTAGGGGAAATTATTGATTCACGAAGGGGAGAATTAAAAAACATTAAGGCTTCTTTAATCTTAGGTCTGAGTGATAAACATTCTTTAGGACAGAGAGAAAAATTAATATTCTATTTTCAAATAGGTCTTCATTGATCTTTAGTGTCAGGAATTATAATTGAAATCACTTGTTATCTTGGAATTATGCGGGAGTCTAAAGAGATAGAAATTATATTTTTAAATACGGCTTCACGGAGCTTTAAGTCTGAGAGGTAAATTGATATTCTAACGAAACCCTAATAGTTTAGCTAGGAAAATTTATGAGATGAAGAGATTAACGTAGGAAAGGGTTTCCTAGAAATTTGAAATGCGTTAGCGCACAGATGACATACAAAAGGAACACGCTGAAATTACGTTTAGAGATTATTTGGGCGAAACGGTTTTATCCATTTTATGGGATTATTTCGGCGAAACCGTTAGAGACATTTTGAAAGAAGATTTTAGAAAGGGTTTTAGAAGAGGTTTTGAGTGTGGTCGTTATAATACACAAGGTCCATTTGAACAGTGTTGTGAGGTCCTCTACCCCAACCCCAAAGGGTTCCAATCCTCATACCCCAACCCCGAAGGAAGCCCCCGGTCCGCAAAGGTCCACCGGGCTCCCAAAGGCCCTCCACCGGTCCCCCAATGTCCCCCCGGCCCCCAACTGCCCCCCCGGACACTCAAAGGTCCCCCAAGCTCCCAAAGGGCCACCGGCACCTCCAAAGGCCCACCCCAGACCCTCAACGGCCATCCCCGGGCCCCCCAAAGGCCCATCGAGCTCCCAAAGGACCAACGGGGTCCCAAAGGCCATCCACCGGTCCCCAAATGTCACCCAGACACCCAAAGGCCCTCCCATGGTCCTCAAAGGTCCCCCGGGCTCCCAAAGGCCCTCCCCGGCCCCCCTCCTAATCCTCCTCCCACCTCCTCCTCCTCCCTCCTCCTCATCCTCCCTCCTCCTCCTCCTCCTCCCTCCTCCTCCTCCTCCCACCTCCTCCCTCCTCCTCCTCCCACCTCCTCCCTCCTCCTCCTCCCTCTTTCTCCTCCTCCCCTCTCCTCCCCCCCATTCCCTCCCCATTTTTTATACTTTTTTTGTGCATTGAGACACAGAACGACCCCCTGCCCCCGGCCCCTCCCCCCTCCACAGGTCTGATTTTTCAAAGTTCATTTTGAATTTCTTACATTGAAATGCAAGAGTTGGAATATTTCACTAGTGTTTGGGTGTTGTTTACCTTGTCACAGTTACATTTTCTTGATTTTTCAATGTTCATATTGAATATCTTTAATTGAAATGCATGATTTGGACTATTTAACTAGTGTGTGGTCGCAGTTCACAATGTCAAAGTTACATTTTCTTGATTTTTCAAGGTTCATTTTGAATTTCGTACATTGAAAATCAAGATTTGAAATATTTCTGTAGTGTGTGGTTATGGTTTAACCTGTCACAGTTAAAGTACCTGGATTCATGATAGTTTATTTGAATTTATTTCGATGTCATGAATGAGATGGACTATTTAACTTGCGTGTTGTTGCTGTTTAACTTGTCACAGTTACATTCACTGCATTTTTCATAGCCCATTTTTAATTTCTTTCGTTGAAATGCAAGAGTTGGAATATTTCAATAGTGTTTGATTGCGGTTTACCTTGTCACAGCTACATTTTCTTGATTTTTCAAAGTTCATTTTGAATTTCTTTCGTTGAAATGCAAGAGTTGGAATATTTCAGTAGTGTTTGGTCGTGGTTTACCTTGTCGCAGTTACATTTTCTTGATTTTTAAAAGTTCATTTTTAATTTTTTTCTTTGAAATGCAAGAGTTGTAATATATCAGTAGTGTTTGGTTGTGGTTTACCTTGTCACAGTTACATTCGAGTTATTTTTCAAAGTTAATTTTGAATTTCTTTCTGTGAAATGCAAGAGTTGGAATATTTCACTAGTGTTTGGTTGCGGTTTACCATGTCACAGTTACATTCACTTGATTTTTCAAAGTTCATTTTGAATTTCTTTCTTTGAAATTCAAGAGTTGGAATATTTCACTAGCGTTTGGTCGAGGTTTACCTTGTCACAGTTACATTTTCATGATTTTACAAAGTTTATTTTGAATTTCTTTCATTGAAATGCAAGAGTTGGAATATTTCAGTAGTGTTTGGTCGTGGTTTACCATGTAACAGGTACATTAACTTTATTTGTCAAAGTTATTTTTGAATTTCTTTCGTTTAAATGAAAGAGTTGGAATATTTAATTAGTGTTTTTTTAATGTGTACCTTGTCACAGTTAAATCTACTTTATTTTTCAAACTTCATTTTGAATGTCTTTAGTTGAAATTCCAGAGTTGGAATATTTTACTAGTGTTTGGTTGTTGTTTACAATGTCACAGTTACAGTGTAATTATTTTTAAAAGTTTATTTTGTATTTATTTCATTGAAATTAAAGAGTTGTTATATTTCACTAGTGTTTTGTTGTGTTATACAATGTAAAAGTTAAATTGTCATGATTTTTCAAAGTTTATTTTGAATTTCTTTAATTGAAATGCAAGAGTTGGAATATTTCAGTAGTGTTTGGATGTGGTTTACATTGTCACAGTTACATTTTCTTTATTTTTCAAAGTTCATTTTGAATTTCTTTCATTGAAATGCAAGAGTTGGAATATTTCAGTAGTGTGATGTTATGGTTTACCTTTGTCACTTTGACTAGTACTTGATTTTTCTATGTACATATTGATGTAATTACGTTGCTAAGCAATTTTCGTTATATTTCTGGAGAGGTTTGCCGTTGTCTTCCTGGTACCTTTTAAATTTCTTGAGTCGTAATTTATACATATTTATTAAAATATTAGTATTGAACTATTGTGACTATAAATGACTTGTTGTTTTGTTAAATCCAGGTACTTATAAAAATATTATTGAAAATTAAAATTTCATTTTGAATTTATTTCGTTGAAATTCAAGAGTTGAAATATTTCAGTAGTGTTTTGGTGTGGTTGAACGTGTCATAGTTACATTTTAATGATTATTCAAAGTTAATTTTAAATTTATTTAGTTGAAATGAAAGAGATGTAATATTTAATTAGTGTTTGTGTGTGTTTTACATTATCATATGTACATATTCTTTATTTTTAATAGTTAATTTTGAAGTTATTTCTTAGATATGAAAGATATGTATTATTTCAGTCGAGTTTGGTTGTGGTTTAACTTGTCACAGGTACATTTTCTTGATTTTTAAAAGTTATTTTTTAATTTCTTTTTTAGAAATGAAAGAGATGTACTATTTCCGTAGCTTGTTTTTGTGTTTTACAATTTATCTTTTAATTTTTATTATTTTTTCTATGTTATTATTTTTTTTCATTATTTGATATTATATATTTTTATTATTTCCGTAGTGTGTTTTTGTGTGGAACCTTGTAAGAGTTTCATTTTCTTGATTTTTCAAAGTACAATTTGAATTTATTTCTTTGAAAAGAAATAGCTGGAATATTTCAGAAGTGTTTGAATGTGGGTTACCTTGTCACAGTTACATTTTCTTGATTTTTAAAATTTCATTTTGAATTTCTTTCATTGA
>NW_028297785.1:0-10596 GCF_049724085.1 Artemia sp. Qi Xiang Cuo
TAGTGTAAAAAACATCTTGATTTCAAAATCAGGGGTTTTCAATTACTTTTTTTAGCAACTGAATCTTAATTCAACAAAAACTGGGTTTTGCCACGAAATTTGACAAAACCTTACTTCAGTTTTTTTTTTTTTTTTTTTAAATAGGGGGGAAACACCCCCAACAAGTGAATTAATTTTAATTAAAATCACACCGTCGGATTCAGCGTATCAGAAAACTCTATTACATAGCTTTCAAGCTCATATCTGCAAAAATCTGCAACTGTATTTTTTTGCCAGAAGAAAAATACAGGAATATAGAAGTTAATTTGTAAAGACATCCATTTAGTAAAATAAAAGTAAAATTGTTGTGCAAATAAAAGATATATTAACTAAAAAAACGATCAGAACTTAAATAAAAAAAAAGTTTTTTTTTTAAACTGAAAGTAAGGAGCGACATTAAAACGAACAGAAATTATTCCCTATATGAAGGGGACTGTCCCCCTCCTCATCGCATCGCTTTTTACGCTAAAGTTTGACCTTGTCTCACAACTTTTTTTTTTTTTTTCAAACAATAAAAAACTTTAGCGTAAAGAGCGAATCCTTATGATTTCAAATATATCAGTTTCATAAAGTTTAGCTATACCGGTCAAAAATTACGTGCCTGCGAAAAATTTGCCTTGTTTTCTAAAAAGGGGGAAAACACCCTATAAAAATAGTATAGAGTGAAATACAATCTACATCAACTATAAAACTAAGATATTATTGAAACGCTAATATCTGTAGTTCACTTCTACCGTAATTCTAATTTTAGTTTGACCATTTTAATTCACCCAAAAAAATAAAAATGGATGCTCTATCTAGCCCTCGGTCCCAGTCATGGGGGCACCCCTGAATCTGCCGGTAACGCAGACGGATACAAAAACCCTGGGGATAGACCGAGCAGGGGACTTTTGTGTCCCCCCCCAAAAAAAAAACTCTCACACTCTTTGTAACACGCAAAATTTTCATTCAAAGCAGAAAAATACATCATGTTAGGAAAAGCTTTATTTCTGAATGATAATGAACTGTTTTTCAAAACAATTAAAACTTATAAACATACCTATGATGGATAGATTTTATTTACATAATAGAAAAAAAAAGCGTGCTTTGACATTTTTATCAAATACAGTCGTCATATTCTCAAGATTTTGTATTTTTGGAGGGGAGGGGGGCTGTCCCTCTGAAATTTGAATTTACTAGTAAAACGTTTTTCTTTATTTTTTTTTTTTTTTGGAAATAAAAGAATGAAAAGTGTACTAACATTGAAAATAGACAAATCCATTTTTTTCAAAAGTTAAAAATATTTGGTGTAATATAAAAAATGTATTAATGCATAGTTAAAATTGTAATGCAGTGTGGGGACATTATATCGGTGTTTTTTTTTAATTAAGTACATTATAGCATGACAAGTTTTTTTTTTTTAGAAAACCGACCAATCAAGTTATTATATTGGACTAACCACCAACTTTCTCTAATCGACTGACAAACAAAAAATCGATGTCATAATAAAAAAAACATGTCTGCCAAGCCATGTAGAGCTCACTGTAATAGGCAAATGACCCTGGTAACCCAATTACTTGAAAGTACACACACAACCTGTTTGGTACGGGGGCCTCAGCAAATTCAAAAGAAGGACTATACTGATACGCTCAGCTTCTCTTCGCATTCTGCGCAGTGGCGTCAGAGACGCAATTTTTTAACACAAATCTGACAACGTAAGTTAATTTTCCCTCTTCGAAAGCGTCCAAATTCCCCTCCGCCAATAAATAAAAAAAAGACCCGTCGTCACCTTCATTTTCAACAGAATTCGCTTGTGTGGAGTATAAATTTTAGATGATGACAATAACGTGGTCCTTATTTTTTTCAAACACATCATTAAAAAAGGTGAATAGAGGTCTACCCTTTCACGATTACCCCTGTTTTTCGTTGGAATAGAGACATTTTTACAAAGGATAAGTTTATATAGATTCGTAAAGCGCTTGGTTTTCTGTTTGTCAAAAAATCCACCAGAATGCTTTATTATTCCGAAACATTTTTCTAGGCTGTCCTGATTCAAAACCGCCCAGTGCAGAAAATCTAAAAACCTCACGTGGTCAGCTCTTTGGGAAGGGTAGCAGGGACCGAAGGGTAGCAGAGACCGAAAGTAGCCAACCTTTCACACAATGGATTCTAGAATCCATACTTCATCCTTACATAGAATAACAATACATAGAACATATATATATATATATATATATATATATATATATATATATAAAGAGACCATTTCAATTGTATGATCTTTTTAACGACCAAGATAGTTTGGAGGAATGGAAAGACTATGTGGCCCAATCCTGGCTACAAACTTTCCAGAACCAACAAGAGCAAATGAGCAAGGCCCAATACCTATAAGATAGTGGTGATGGAAGTGACGAAGAAGAGTTTCTAGGAAACCTAGTGGTTCAAGAGATAAAAAACAAGAGGATAAATCTAAAGAAGCAGAAAAATTGGAAGAAATACAAGATTTGTCTAAGTTTCATACGCTAGACTCGCCTGCAGTCTTGACACAGAAATGGCTACCTGAACAAACGCCAAATACAAGGAAAGAGATGAAGGCCTGCAAAACAGACAACTTTTCTACAGAAATGGATAAACCTTGTCACGCGAAGGTAAAAAATTTAACAGAAAAACTGTGAAGAAAGATTAAAATACAAAATTAAGTAACAAGTTCCAACCTCAGCCACTCAAGTTGCCAAATCGTCAATGCAGAAGGCAAAGCGTCATAAGGAATAGAGATTACAAGGCTTTGATTAAACAGTAAGACCACGGTTAAACTCAAAACCCTGTGCACGACACTATCGGACCCACGGAAACACTTGTCAATATGATAAGGAAGTAAAAGTAAAGCTAGGAATTCAAAACCCAAAAAAACAAACGTGAACTGAGAAAGGAAGGATTAGCAATGCCCCTAAACGACTAATATTCGATTAAAGTAATATTATTTTTGTAAATGTAAACGGGTAAAAAGCCTCTAAACATATATCTACACTTTTTTAGAAAAACTTAATAAATTATACATATTCAGAATTTAAACTCAAAGACATTTTGCTCGATATGTATATTGAAAAAAAATATTTTGTTTGGGCGGGAATTTTTTTTCAAAAAGAGAGAAATACGAACGTCAAATTTGGAAAAAAAAATTGATAAAATTTAAACATAATATTAATAGGAAATGTTGCCAGATTTACATTAATGGCTATATGTGTACAAGCTGGCTCTAATCTTAATATAAATAGTTATAGTCTAATACAGGCCTTCATAAACTATAGGTTGCGACCCAAAATGGGGTCTTGTAGCAAAATCATTGGCTTTCGAAAGAATATAAAGTCAAACATTTAAATCTTAAAGTCAAATATTTATAACATATTACAGGAAAAGGCATATATTGTAAAGTTGATGAATTTTTAAAGATTGAAGGACTAGAATTGAAAAATTGCTATGGAATATTCACAGAAGGTGCGATGACGGTAAAAACATTTTTACTCACTACCACACTGCTCACAATTTTACTAACCTTTACTCACTACCTTATTCAACGAGAGGCCCTTGCAGCCAAAAAATTGACACCAATGCTTCAAAATGCCTCAAAATGCTGTTCAGATTATAAATTTTATTAAGAGCCATGTCTTTAACAGTCACATATTTTCAAATCTTTGTTAGGACATGGATTCCGTCTGTACAGCTTTATTATTACATGCAGAAGTAAGATGGATGTCAAGAGGTCAATGTTTAAGAATATTATTATTATTAAAAGACGGAATTGAAATTTTCTTAACCAAACGAAAATTTGAACTTGCTTCTTTTCATAAAAACAACTTATGGCTACTCAAGCTTTGTTATTTGTTGGATATGCTTGGAAAATTAAACGGTCTCAGCTTGTTTCTTCAAAGAAAACTTTTCAGTGTGTTTGCTACTAATGATAAAATTGAAAGTTTTATTAAAAATAATAAAATTTGGAAAGATAGAACAGAAAAAAAAATCATGCTAGTATTTTCCAATGTCGAGAATTTTATAATCAATAGAAATCATTGTAAAGCTTTGATTCCAAAAATTATTGTAGATTACTTATAAGCACTAGAAACCTAGTTCCGTACATATTTTATCTTAGATATTAATTTCAAAAAGGTAGCTTGGATTCAAAATCTGTTGTGTATTGATTTAGCTCAGATTGATCACATGCCATTTAAAGCTCAAGAGGAATTTGCTGAGCTCTGTAATAATCCAAACTTAAAACTACAATTTCCAAAAAAGCCCTTGAATGAATTCTGGATCAGAACTAGAACTGAATTTTCCACAATCGCAGATATGGCATTACTTTTTCTTCTGCCATTCATCACAACATATTTATTTGAAGCTATTTTCTAAGCTTTAACAAATATCAAACTCCAATATCGTTCATTGCTCAAAAAAATGTTAAAGAGGTCGTACGTCCAGTAGTGTCAAACATTCCACCAAAATTTAATTTGTAATACAATAGGAACATGCAAATCCATCTCACTAAAGTTTTCCCTTTCATTTTAATTTAATATTTACCACCCAACGACTGCGTTCGAATATATTCGATTCAACTAAGACTTTAAGAATTCTCTTTTATTTATTTTATTACAAAAAATGCAATTTTGATTAAAAATAGGGCATATGATTTTTGTAAGTATAATAAAGACACTTTTTGTGGACTTTTTTATTTTAGATTTTTGGATGTTTCTAAATGAATTCTAAAACTATATATTTCAATGTGTATGTGTATATTGTTACCTAATAAATGAATAATCAAAAAATATTTATTTGTCTTTCAATGATACTTATATGGGGTCACCAGGAAACTTGCATTCATATATGGGGTCGTAAATGAAAAAAGGTTAGGAAGCCCTGGTCTAATGTAATATTTTTTTTTGAAATAAATGTTTAATATTTGGAATGCTTCTAGGGATGAAGTGGAAATTCAGAGGGAGTGTTTTAGAAGTAAGAACTGGGGATTGAATTTTGTCTAGGGATTAGTAGGCAGAGGGTAAGCGTTTAAATATTTGATGTTCAATCTGTTTCAAAATTTTGTCACTAGAAGCTCTGTTTTGGTCTAGAATCTATTCCTTGTGGAGTAGTAATGTAGACCGAAAAGAACAAGTGTACCCAGGTTATCAATATAGCGTATCTGCATTATCTCGGGAACAGCTTGACGAATCAGGTTGAAACGATGGGATGGGAGGCTAAAAGAATATGTGTTTCTAATCCTTCTTTTATCTCATCTCTCCAATCAGCTGGAAAATGATATTTATAAGTTTCTTGATCAGGTGGTGCTAATAGCCTAGAAAAAAAACACTTTTTTAGTGTCTGATAGGTTTTTAAGCTATCTATAGAGATATGGACTTGGCCAAGTAGACCTTAATGAGAACAAAAATGTTCAAAGATTTATTGAATATATATGTGACAGCTAAAATTGGGGCCGACATTTTTTTCTTCTCAGACTGGCTCAGATTTGCAGGGAATTTAGACAGAGATAAGTGGATATCAAAGAAGATAAAACCTGTGGAAGCAATGTTATTTTCTATTCGTCTTAAAACAAAATATTGAGAGATTCAAACGACTATGCCAAAGATTTGAATCTTAGTAGAAAACGTTGTTAGAAATCAGATATGCTGTAATAATCAAATATCTTTGAATATACCTCAGTATAAAAAAAAACATTTAATTTTGACCTCAGTATGAAAAAAATATTTAATTGAGAAAAGAGCAAAAAACTGGTAATTGCAAAAATATTTCTATATATTTTATCAAGGTATTGCGACAATTCAAAAACCTTAACCCTTTCATTCCGTAGGTAACCATATGGTAACCATTCCTTCCACGTACCGAGTGTCTCTTGTAGTTCAGATACTGCTTTAGAACTTAAGACCGTCAGATAGTACAAGTTCAGCCCTCCGTGTTCAGATACTTTTTGCTCTCCTAAATGGCTCCGTAAGTCGTCAGCTTATCAGTGAAAACAGTAGTTTTTTTGCCATGCCTAGAAAGAAGCTTTTACGAGAGCGGGCGTGAGTGGGATTGTCTATGACCTAGAAATCTATACAGGAAAAGGCTCAGTTGCAACTAGTCCTTTGGGGCTGGGTGCTGACATTGTCCTTCAACCGATCGACAATGGGCCACGGAGAATGAATTTCAAGCTTCACTTCAGCATTTTTTACACATATGTTGACCTTATTTTTGCCTTACGCACCAATCAAGGGATTGAATCATTTGGGATGATAAAGAGCAATCGTAGGAATGGTACATTTTTAGAAAGTGTTAAATCATTGCAAAAGAAAAGGTTTGGAAGCATTGATGATAGGATTGAGAAGGACGTGCAAGTTTCTATTGTGAAGTTTTTTGACATTAAATAAGTGCTTTTGGCTGCATTGTTCTGTGCTGTAGCTCCAGTCGACCAGTGTCAAAGGTGGGATGGACGTACTCGTAGGCATATTAAGGTATATCGCCCATGTGTTGTCCGTGAGTACAACAAGTCAATAGGTGGCCTAGACTTGTCTGATATGCTTCTGGAGCTCTACCGCAAAACATACGGTTCAAGAAATGGTACATAAGGATAGTCAATTATTTCCTTGACTTAGCTGTAAACAATGTTTGGCTTCTACATAGGCGACAGTGCGAAGACCTTGGTAGACAGAAAAATGTGCAAGGGGTGCAACTAGCCGAATTCTCTGCGCTAAATGTAAAGTTCGGTTGTGTCTGAATGGAGACAGAAACTGTTTTATGAACTTCCATATTAAGTGAAATGACTCTTTTTATCCTAAGGTGACCATATGGTAACCCTTTCTATTTCAGTTTGCGAAATAAATAAAAAATTGAAGTTGAAATTAACTTGAAACTAAGCTTACATTGATTACTATTGCAAGGTTTCAGAGTTTTTCAAGCACTCTTTCAATGTTCAGGTCTGAAAGGGTTAAGAAATAGAACCAAAAGTTTTAGTAGAAGTCGTTGTTAGAAATTGGACTTGCTTTAATAATCAAATATTTTTGAAAGGACTGCAGTGTGAAAAGACAACAAATCATCTGTGGTTAGAAGACAAGCAACAATGAAAATCCATATAAAGAATCCATATATAGAAGCTTGTCGCGTGCCGATTGCACACATGTATCAAATATCTTTGAATAGACTGCAGTATGAAAAGAAATTTAATTGCGTAAAGAGCAAAAAAACTGGCGATTTCAAAAATATTTGTATATACATTAACAAGGGATTACAACAATTCAAAAGCCTTAAAAAATAAAACCAAGAGTTTGAAGCTTAGTAGAAATCGTGGGTAGAAATCCGACGTGCTAAAATTATGAAATGTCTTTAAATATCTTGCATGTATGAAAAAAAATATTTAATTAAGTGAAGAGCTAAAACTGGTAATTGCGAAAAATTCTAAAGACTTTGTAGAATAGTAAAACTAATTCTTAGAAGCTTTACTTGATTCAACGATTAAATACCTTTGAAAAAACACATCTTTGAATTACATTAAATTGCGTAAAGAGCAAAAAACTTGTAGTTGCAAAAATATTTGCATAAATTCTATCAATGGATTATAACAATTCAAAAACCTTAAAAAAGAAAACCAAAACTTTGAAATTTAGAAGATATAGTTGTTATAAATCGGACTTGCTTTACTAATCAAATATCTTTGAAAAGACTGCAGAATGAAAAGAAAACAAATTTTATGCAGTTAGAAGACAAGGGACAATGAGAATCCATACATAGAAGCTTACCACGTGCCAAGTACCGGGGCCCGGTGGCAAAGCCGTTGGGTTCCCGGTACTATAAATATGTACTATAACTAATATCTAATGAATTGTTTGTTAGATTAACTATCTGAGCTTGTAAATTGGGACTATAATAAATTGGGACTATAATAGATGCTAAATATAAATACTGGAATAATTTTGCAAATAATCTCTCCAGAGAAACAAATGAGCCAATTATACATAAAGTCATAAGCCACATATGTGGGAAAAAGACTTCTCCCAACCCACTCCTGTATGAGCTTATACATAATAATACCCATTATGACAATGATAATGAAAAGGCTAACCTATTTGCAACGCTTTTTGTTAATAAGCTAACATCAAATAATCAAAGCAAACTGTCCACAATTCCTATGAACCCTAGTTACCAACCACGCCCAGGATCCGAGTACATAACTAATCCATTTTCAATCCAGGAATTGAATAATGCAATACATCATATTAGGTCCAAAACTAGCAGTAGCTATGACAATATACACCCTACATGGATAAAGAATCTCACACCTTCATACAAACAAGAACTGCTAAATTGTTATAATCACGCTTGGGCATCTTCTAGGTTCCCCAATATATGGAAATGTTCGTCCCTCCTACCAATCCTAAAGAAAAATAAACCAAATGATAACCCTGAGTCTTATAGTCCCATAATGATTACACCTGTGAGGGGGAAAATAATGGAGAAAATGATTTATCACAGACTCCTCTGGTTTGTTGAGAATAATAATATGATCCCACACACTAAAACTGGATTCAGGAAATACCACTCCTCAACAGATGCTTTCATTTTGCTAACAAATGCAATAAATGAATCTTTCTCAAAAAATAATATCCTAGTGGCAGCTTTCCTAGATTTTGAAGGAGCTTATGACAATGTGAACCCCCAAATCCTTTTAAATAAACTTGCAAATCTTGGAGTACCTCCTAAGCTAGTATCCTTTATTAAATCCTTCATAGAAGTGCGAAGTTTCATTGTTTGTGTTGGTTCAGCCTCTTCACCCCAAAAAACAATATCCAAAGGCCTACCTCAGGGAGCAGTCATCAGTTGCCTCCTTTTTGCCCTATATCTCTGGGACATGAACCGACCCCACACAAATCTACAATATGCTGATGATCTGGTGCTATGGTCATCTGGCAACACCTTTCAGATAGCACAGTCAAATCTGCAAAAGTCACTTTTCCAGTTTGAAAAATTCTCTCAAAATTCAGATTTACCCATTGCACCCGCCAAGTCAAAAATAATCCAATTTCACCAGAAGAGAAACCATGTTAATGCAAAACTAACTCTAAATAAAACAACTATTCCAGAAGATAATCATATTAATTACCTAGGTCTCATGCTTGACCAAAAACTTAATTTCCACCTCCACATTTCAAACACAATAAAAAAATGTTATAGAAAAGCAAATATACTAAAAAGACTTCTTTCCACACCCTGGGGCTGTAAGGAGAAAACCTAACTCCAGTTTTATAAATCATATATAAGACCCCAAATTGGCTATGGGCTATTTGTATATGGTGCATGTGCAAAGGCCCAGATTCAAAAAAATTAAAGAACACTAAATGATATAATAAGTATCATAGTTTGTCTTAGGAAACCCACAAGCACCAGGTTTCTGCTTAAGGAGAGTGAATTAACAACAATAAGGGAGAGACGTAGCTTTCTCTTGATAAAACATCTTACAAAAAATGAATCAAATAGTTCACACACATTACATAATTGGTTAAGAAATCCAGCCATGTATAGAGGTATTGCAGATGAGTATGCCAATATTCAAAAGAAGTTCCCTGTACCAGCAAAGTCTATTGCACCTACTTTCCCCCAATCCCCTCCATGAACTTGGTCATTTCCCATAATAAATACTGAATTTTCAAAATGGAATAAAGATTTAACCCCCATTGCTTTTGTCCAGAAAAAATTTGCAGAACTTAAAACAATTACCTATAAAAATCACTTCCAAATATTTGTTGATGGGTCAAAATGAATGAAAAGGTTGCAAGTGGTGTCTTCCTTCCTCACCTGAAAATTGCAATGGGCGAGAGATTATTTAATAATTTATCTATAATGTCTGCTGAGCTAAATGCCATAATCATGGCATTAGAACACCTTAAGCAAAACCAGCCTTTGAGTGAAAATTTAAATAATATTATCATATAGTTCAACTCTTTATCAAGCCTTGAGTTGCTGGCTCAGCTCTTCAATATAAGTTGGACATTGACACTTATCATTGTCACAGTATTATTGATAATCTTGCTTCAAGTTGAATAAAAACTTACTTTCAGTACATTCCTAGCTATTCTGGCATAAGTGGTAATCATCAGGTTGATGAAATAGCAAAAAATGCTATAAATATTGACCAGCCAAGTGGGAGACCAATCCCAATTAGAGATATTTACCGATGGAGGCTATCAGATATTAATTTTAATAAGATTAATCCTATCCTTTCCCCCTTTCCCAATAAGTATCTTTCTAAAATTTATCATAGAATTCGTTCTGGAACAAATGGACTAAATTTCCTTGCATTCTCATATAAGATTTCTAATTCAAGTGGTTCAATTCCCACTTAGAGAATTGAAATCGACATCTATCATCTTATATTTGAACTCCTAGAGTCGAAAGATCTGCTGAAAGATATCTGAATATATCTAATAAATATGAGGCAATCAAGCCAGTAGCTCTGTAGCCCACAGAGTGAAGCAAAAGGAAAAGGGCTTAATAGTTTTACTGAAAAGCCCGCCTGCTGTTAAATATAAGAAGAAGAAACAAACA
>NW_028297786.1:0-10588 GCF_049724085.1 Artemia sp. Qi Xiang Cuo
AAAAAACTGACAATATGTCAGAAGAACTAAGCGAACTATTATTAGCGCAAAAACTAATCGAAAAAACGTAGAAATAACCAAATCTCTTCCTCAATATGACGGATTATCAGATATAGACGAATTTAATATCCAATTTGCCCACTTTCTAGAGATAACCAAAACAGGGTTAAAACCGCTGGTAAGCATGCTACTCCTAAGATTAATAGGGCAAGCCTTGACGTTTTTAAAACAAATTGAAAATACTGTAGGGGATGATAACAATATCCTAATAAATTCCATAGACAAATTACTAAAAGCGTTCCGAGACAGATTTATCGAAACGATTTCAACAAATAAATTAAAACACCGGACAGTATAAGTAGGAAGCCCTCTCTAATTTCTAGCTATACAAGGTCACACGACACTTTCTAGGCCAATCAGAGAGCTAGATTACTACCAGTACAAGATTAAACGTCAATTTATAATCCAGTTAGAGCTAGAAATACTAACGGGAGTGACATCACTTGACCTCCATGAATTTAGCTTGAACTTATGTAATACGCTTGTCGAAATCGAACTACGCAATATCTATTGAAACCTGACAAGTATACGCATCCAGCCTGCTAAATCTTATAAATTGACACATAGGCTTCGCAAAAAAAGGTTTCGCAAAAAAAAATAAGAAATAAAAAAATAAAACAATGCACACGCATATAATTTAAGGACCATGTTGAACTAACCAAAGGACACTATGCAAACATAGATAGTAATATTGCTTCTGCTACTACTACTACTACTACTACTACAATAAGCGAGTTTTATTTATTTATTATGATGCATATATTTTAAATGATTAGAAAATATTCGTCGCTAATAATCCAATTTTCGACTTTTTTTAAAAAATAGGGTGATTTATACACTTTGAAAATAAGCTATTTTCAGGAGATGGCCAGAAAGGGATAGACTATCCCTTTAAAACCAAGTAAGATCCTAGGTTTTCCAAAACAGACAGAGAATTAAGATGAAACTTTCAGGAAATGTTGGAGTTTATTTCGATTATGCTCTATTCTTTATACATTCAACGTTCCAACATCAATTAACTTAAATGTAATTCATATTTAAGGAAAACCCTTCGACATCCTTCAAGTGACCCAGGAAAATTCGGATAGTGGAGTTGAAAACACCCCAACCAGTACACAATGTTTGGAGCGATTCTCCATTAACCGAAGATGATGAAGCGCAACCCAAAGAACGTACCATTAGAGTTGAAAAATGGGATAGTTTCGTGAAGAACTGGGATCACCAACCACAAAGTTACGAACTTGATTCTAGATTTGCCAATTTTTAAATGGTTTTATGTACCAATGTTTTTGATCCGAGTAATACCAATACGTTTATACAACATTTTTTTGATCTAGCTTAAGCCGAAATGGGGATATAGAAGAATAATGCTTCTTTTCCAAGACTAAACTTCTTGATTTATTTATATATATATTTTTGAATGAGGAGCATAACTGATGGACTTGTAATCACCGATCTCCAAGTAGTCCCCTCCCTCCAACTAGCCACCAAAAACCTCAACCTTCAAGGACTCCTCCCCCACACCTCCAAATAGCTGACTTCAATTAAAAAAACCTCAAATTTTCAATTGACAATATGTCAGCAAAAGCATGTTACATCATAATTTGAATATTTAGCATTAGCGACAAGTCATACAAAGTTAACAGGTATCATTCTCCACTAATAGAACGTGTATCGGATAAACGGGTTATTATATATTTTTTGGCCCTTTTAAAAACAGGTCATTTAGATGTTTTGTAAATAAGCTATTTTCTTTATTATAGGGTCTTGTTGATGGTGATGATAATAATTCGGATGCATTTCCTTTGAGAGGAGAAGAAGCAAATGACTTGTGTGATCTTGTTGAGGGAGCCCCCCTAAAACCGATGATACAGCTAGCTAATTCTAAAATATCCACCCCAGCACCACATGTATATTATGATATCCAAACATTCAAGAATGGGCCAGATGATATATTTAATACGTTTGATTTAGACAATGTGTGTTTCAATCCCTCGTGCAGTTGTGTTTAATCACCTTGTTAATGCTTATTGACTATCTCATTGTACCATGAGTAAAATGCGATGTATTTAAAATACATCAAATACATTTATTACTCTTTGAAAATTTTCAAAGAGTAATATATGAATTTTTAAGTTGTCTAAAATTTTTTTTTTTGCTAATTTGTTTTTTTTTTAGATTTTAGATTTATAAATAAATTTTTAAGATTTTATCAAAAAAAAAATATGTAAAGATATTAAAAAGTGATGTATTTAAATTACAAAAACCTTAATCTACTGCCAAAAACATTGTCCCATTTCGGGGGTGTCGTCCTTGTGGTAGACAGTCTTTCGGCTGTCAGAGAAGATTACATTTTCACACCACTTGCCCTGCGAATATTATTGCGGATTGTACTGTCAATTTAGTTGATTTATTTTTTCGTGGTGTTTGTCAATGTACATGGATTCTTCCCTTAATTTACATTGATTAGTTTTACAGTGATGGCAGGCTACAAGTGTATTTTATTTAAAACTTTAGAAGGGTCTATAATTTTACATACCAATGACACAACTAGAAGTGAGAAAGTTGATTGTTTTATTTTATGGCATTCTCATTCTTGTGAACTTTGTCCTCGCTACTTTCGATGTTTTGATATGGTTATTGAACCATACCCAGAGTATATTCTTAGTGATATGAGGCTTGCATACTTCGATTAACTTTTGCGCTTTCATAACAATTTTAGTTAAGATGTAATCAAATATTCTGCTTTTAATGTTGCCAATCTTGACCAAGGATATCTTTCCTTGTATCCAGGCTTTCCCCCTATTATTTTTATTTATTATTATTTAAAGTCAGCATAAAAATCCGATTTTTTTATGCATCTATTGATATTAAAATTCCGTTTTTTTAGAATTTCTGTTACTATTGAGACGAGTCACTCTTACTATACATTTCGTTACCGCGAACTGTTTTATTTTTCCCAATCTGATTTTTCTGTTTTTTATCTTTAAATATTCTAATTTGTGTGAACTGAAGAACTGCAAAGAATAGCAAAAGTCCAAATTGTAGTTATTCATGATTCATGATAAACCGTAGGATTCGTTTCTATTGTTAGGAATTGTTAGCTCAATAGGCTAGAGAAGATTGCTTAAATGTGTGAGGGTCGTGGGTTCGAATCCACCACAACCCAATTTATTCAAGAGAGCTCAAAAAGAATAAATCCAAAACCATGTCATTGTAAATTAATTTAAAGATAAATTAAAGATAATTTCGAAACCTTATTATATGTCAGCAATTTCAGATGAAACTTACATACTTCCGATTTAAAATGAACTATTTCGATTATTCAAAATAAACTTTTGAAAACAAGAGTTCGTTCTTTATTATAAATTCTTTTCAAAATTAAATTAGTTACTATGGCCTAGAGTTAGTTCTTTACCATATCGTAACAGTTTATTTTATAATAATAGTTATTTTTGTTAATCACAAAAAGTTTCTATATACAGCAATTTTCTCTAAAATGAGCCATTAGACAGCTCTTTATTATGACCACGAACTGTTTGATTTAATACTTCAGTTACTATGGGTTACAGTTCGTTCCTTATTGTAAAATGGGCAAGAGGTCGTTCTTTATTATAATTTACTATGGGGCATGATCGTCTCTTACTACGTTGCTAGCTACCGCTGCAACCCGGATAGTGAAATGTTATTCCTATGATCGTATTTTAATGTAGAATCCTTACTGTAAAACTTTAGCGATTCTAAACTGAAAAACTAACTCAGTCCAATATATGCAATGGTGTGCTTTTCTAATGATCGTCCTTTAATATACATGCTCATCAAAGTAATGTTAGTTATGGCTCAGTTTTTATGGCTAAATTATTGGCTTAAGTACTTACGGTTAACATGGTCATTACCTCCCTTTGCCTAGAATTCATCTTCTAGTTCCAGTTTAAATTGTTTCAATTTTTTGACAATGTTTTAAAAATTAACAAAATCGTTTCTCGTGCAGAAGACGCCTTGTTTTGAAATAGGTGAAATATCTGCGTCGTTTTACATTTTTCGTCTTTTCTCTCCACTGGCCGCAGTCTCGTTTGTTGTTTTTTTTTCATTGAGATTTTTCTATGTTTATTTTTTTTCATTTGTTTTTTCATTAATACCAAAAGTATGTGCGGTATTATTTTAAACTGTGGGTCTTCTTTTTGTTACCGTTTTAGTATATTAGGTGACTGAAGCAAACAGAGTCATTCTTTGAGCATTCCCTAAAGCAAAGAGAAGGTATTGAGGTACAAATAATATTATTAAAAAAAAATCTTGTTAGGCTCATACAAGAGCCAAAATCCACTTTGTCATCGGAATGTCATTTTAACATGATATAAAAAGTGTCTATTTTAAACAATTTACAATTGTTCTAGTAAAACTATCGCTCCAACTAACTAAGCAAACCCAGCTAGATCAGGTGGTAAGCAGAGCAGAGTTAGACGTGCCAGCTGAATAGACAATTAATTGGAAAGCGATTCCCATGAACAGGACAACCTTCAGGAGGATAGGAGCTCAAACGAGAAAGTCAAAGCGGGTGAAGAAAAAAAGCTGACGAGGCCAACACAGCAAGAATAAAAAGGAATCCATGATGAAATCTAATCTATCATTCACCATTCCCCATATTTTGAAATGAAAACTTCACATACAGCTTTTCATTGAAGCGCAATTCTTTAGATTACAGTTATTTCAGACAAGTTAAATTTATTTTCAACATGGATGATATAGGACAAAAGGTCGCACTCTTTTTGAATTTAAATAGAGGAAGATTTTTTTCCTTTTTTTTATTTATAGAAGACAATCAGTTTTGTCAAGTGAAACTGTCCTCGTGATAAAAGGAAAAAAAAGAACTAATCTGAAACCTAAAAAAAAAAAAAAAAAAAAAAAAAATTGATTTCTGATCCGAAGCATATATGAACTGCTTGTCTAAAGTCATTTACCATAGGTAATATTAAGTATAACATCATGCCTATGGCTCTGACTTAACATTGAATAAAAAAAACGAGTTTTTCTACTGAAATTTAGGAGCAACATTAAAACTTGAAAGGAACAAAAATATTCCGTATGTGATGCCCCCCCCCCTCATCAATACATTATTCTTGACGCAACAGTTTTTTTGCATTTAAAAAAAATTTTATTCTAATTAAACGGCCCTTGTGTTTCATGAGTCGTTCTTAAGAAATTGGGACAAATAGTAAAACTTTAGCTTAAATTTGTAAATCGGAAATCTTAGCCTTTGATTTGTAATACTAAACCTAATTTGTATTTTATATTTGGAACCAGTATATTGAGCCGATCCTTTTGATATATAATATTGGTATGATTTTTTTTAGAGTTTCGGTTACAAATGAGCCGTGTCGCTCCTTACCTGCATGTCGTTACAACGAACTGTTTGATTCAAATGTGAAGTGCAATTTTTGTATCTTTTCTAGTGACAAAAAACTGCTAAACTATCCATGCTAGGAGTGGGAATTTTCAATAAAATAAAAAGGAACCATGCGAGTGATTATGAGCCATATAAATCGAAAAAAAAAAATCGAAATCAGCCCATGTACTAAGCTGCTGATAATAGTAAGTGGAGCACGCACTGGATCTTAACAAAAAAATTATGCAACAAACAATGCTCAAGGCATAAGTATGCCAATTAAACATTATACAGGCTATACCTTTTTACCTCAAAGAAGTATAATATACGTCAGATGCATTAAACTAGTGTAAACTAATACCATTTTATTTCCAGCCGTTTGTATTGCCGAGGAATTTAAATATTTCTCTCCTTCTAAGGACGAGGAAGATTCTGAGGAAGAGGAAGATTCTGAGGAAGATCCACCTCCGATTGCCGCCAGACCTGAAAAGACCAGTCGTAAGTAGCTAAGGCTTGTAACTATATCTATATAGGTTTGTAAAAGATGCTACAGTAGGGAATGTACATCGATTTAAGATAAACAATTTGAATGTCTTTAAGACTGGTCTTCAGAACTAATTTTATTACGTTGAAGCTTCTAAACTTTGACCATGTTCATCAAAGTAATGTTAGTTATGGCTCAGTTTTTATGGCTAAATTATTGGCTTAAGTACTTACGGCTAACATGGTCATTACCTTCCTTTGCCTAGAATTCATCTTCTAGTTCCAGTTTAAATTGTTTCAATTTTTTGACAATGTTTTATAAATTAACAAAATCACATATCTCAGAGACATTATGACCATGTTTCCGCTGAATCTATAACGCTGATTGTCTTATGAATACGCATGTCTATAAGCGTACCTGCGTATATATGTCGTTCTAAGAGACACACAAGCGTCGAATAACTGGCCAACAGCCAAGCCATCATGAAATTTATGGTGTTTTGTAAAATAGCTAATAAGCAAATAGTGCTGGCGACACTGGATTGGTGCCCCTAACTGAACCACGTTTAGCGCTAATACCTCCAAAGTCTTCCAAAGGCCAGGGTGTTTTTTTTGTACTGAGAATACAGTTCTTTTTCTTTTATAAAAGCTGAATGTTTAGACTAGGAGATTAAAACTTTGAAACCTTTTAAATATTATAATATTGATGTTACCGGGACGAGGCACGGTTGTCATGTATTTTGTCGAATAAAAGGACTTAGGTCGAACTGGTCAGCCGTGACAAAAAACCAACAGAGACAAAAATATAAATAAAAAAACAACAAACAAGACTAATTGTGCAAATTGTAATTTTTTTTGGTGGTGGTTTTATTCGTTTTAAGTTTTTTTTTCATCTTGTTCTTCATGTGTTTTTCGTGCAGAAGACGCCTTGTTTTGAAATAGGCGAAATATCTGCGTCGTTTTACATTTTTCGTCTTTTCTATCCACTGGCCGCAGTCTCGTTTGTTGTTTTTTTTCATTGAGATTTTTCTCTGTTGATTTTTTGTCATGTGTTTTTGCCTTCATCCCAACAGTATGTGCGGTATTATTGTAACATGTGGGTCTTCTGTTTGTTACCGTTTTCTTATATTAGGTGACTGAAGCAAACAGAGTCATTCTTTGAGCATTCCCTAAAGCAAAGAGAAGGTATTGAGGTACAAATAATATTATTAAAAAAAAAATCTTGTTAGGCTCATACAAGAGCCAAAATCCACTTTGTCATCGGAATGTCATTTTAACATGATATAAAAAGTGTCTATTTTAAACAATTTACAATTGTTCTAGTGAAACTATCGCTCCAACAAACTAAGCAAACCCAGCTAGATGAGGTGGTAAGCAGAGCAGAGTTAGACGTGCCAGCTGAATAGACAATTAATTGGAAAGCGATTCCCATGAAGAGGACAACCTTCAGGAGGATAGGAGCTCAAACGAGAAAGTCAAAGCGGGTGAAGAAAAAAAGCTGACGAGGCCAACGCAGCAAGAATAAAAAGGAATCCATGATGAAATCTAATCTATCATTCACCATTCCCCATATTTTGAAATGAAAACTTCACATACAGCTTTTCATTGAAGCGCAATTCTTTAGATTACAGTTATTTCAGACAAGTTAAATTTATTTTCAACATGGATGATATAGGACAAAAGGTCGCACTCTTTTTGAATTTAAATAGAGGAAGATTTTTTTCCTTTTTTTATTTATAGAAGACAATCAGTTTTGTCAAGTGAAACCGTCTTCGTGATCAAAGGTAAAAAAAGAACTAATCTGAAACCTAAAAAAAAAAAAAAAAAAAAAAAAAAAAAAAAAATTGAATTCTGATCCGAAGCAGATACGAAATGCATGTCTAAAGTCATTTACCGTAGGTACCATTAATTACAACAACATGCTTATGGCTCTGACTTAACATTGAATAAAAAAAAACGAGTGTTTCTACTGAAAGTTCGGAGCAACATTAAAACTTGAAAGGAACAAAAAATATTCCGTATGTGATGCCCCCCCCCCTCATCAATACATTATTCTTGACGCAACAGTTTTTTTGCATTTAAAAAATTTTTTATTCTAATTAAACGGCCCTTGTGTTTCATGAGTCGTTCTTAAGAAATTGGGACAAATAGTCAAACTTTAGCTTTCAATTTTTTGACAACGTTTTAAAAATTAACAAAATCACATATCTCAGAGACATTATGACCATGTTTCCGCTGAATCTATAACGCTGATTGTCTTATGAATACGCATGTCTATAAGCGTGCCTGCGTATATGTGTCGTTCTAAGAGACACACAAGCGTCGAATAACTGGCCAACAGCCAAGCCATCATGAAATTTATGGTGTTTTGTAAAATAGCTAATAAGCAAATAGTGCTGGCGACACTTGATTGGTGCCCGCAACTGAACCACGTTTAGGGCTAATACCCCCAAAGTCTTCTAAAGGCCAGGGTGTTTTTTTTTGTATTGAGAATACAGTTCTTTTTCTTTCATAAAAGCTGAATGTTTAGACTAGGAGATTAAAACTGTGAAACCTTTTAAATATTAAAATATTGATGTTACCGGGACGAGGCACGGTTGTCATGTATTTTGTCGAATAAAAGGTCTTAGGCCGACCTGGCCAGCCGTTACAAAAAACCAACAGCCAGAAAAATCTCAATAAAAAAAAAAAACAACAAACAAGACTAATTTTGCCAATTGTAATTTTTTTTGGTGGTGGTTTTATTCGTTTTAAGTTTTTTTTTTTCATCTTGTTCTTCATGTGTTTTTAGTGCAGAAGACAACTTTTTTTTAAATAGGTGAAATATATGCTTAGTTTTCCATTTTTATTATTTTATATCCCCTTGGCGAAGTCTAGTGTGTTGTTTTTTTTTCATTGAGATTTTTATATTTTTATTTTTTGTCATGTGTTTTTTCATTAATACCAATAGTATTTGCGGTATTATTTTAAAATGTGGGTATTCTTTTTGTTACCGTTTTATTATATTATGTGACTGAAGCAAACAGTCATTATTTGAGCATTCCCTAAAGCACAGAGAAGGTATTGAGCTACAAATAATATTATAAAAAAAAAATCTAATTAGGCTCATACAAGAGCCAAAATCCACTTTGTCATCGGAATGTAATTTTAACATGATATAAAAAGTGTCTATTTTAAACAATTTACAATTGTTCTAGTGAAACTATCGCTCCAACTAACTAAGCAAACCCAGCTAGATGAGGTGGTAAGCAGAGCAGAGTTAGACGTGCCATCTGAATAGACAATTAATTGGAAAGCGATTCCCATGAAGAGGACAACCTTCAGAAGGATAGTAGCTCAAACGAGAAAGTCAAAGCAGGTGAAGAAAAAAAGCTGACGAGGCCAACACAGCAAGAATAAAAAGGAATCCATGATGAAATCTAATCTATCATTGACCAGTCCCCATATTTTGAAATGAAAACTTCACATATAGCTTTTCATTGACGCGCAATTCTTTAGATTACAGTTATTTCAGACAAGTTAAATTTATTTTCAACATGGATGATATAGGACAAAAGGTCGCACTCTTTTTGAATTTAAATAGAGGAAGATTTTTTTCCTTTTTTTATTTATAGAAGACAATCAGTTTTGTCAAGTGAAACCGTCCTCGTGATCAAAGGAAAAAAAAGAACTAATCTGAAACCTAAAAAAAAAAAAAAAAAAAAAAAAAAAATTTGAATTCTGATCCGAAGCAGATACGAACTGCATGTCTAAAGTCATTTACCATAGGTACCATTAAGTACAACATCATGACTATGGCTCTGAATTAAAATTGAATAAAAAAAACGAGTTTTTCTACTGAAAGTTAGGAGCAACATTAAAACTTGAAAGGACCAAAAAATCTTCCGTATGTGATGCCCCCCCCCCCTTCATCAATACATTATTCTTGACGCAACAGTTTTTTTGCATTTCAAAAAAAATTCATTCTAATTAAACGGCCCTTGTGTTTCATGAGTCGTTCTTAAGAAATTGGGACAAATAGTCAAACTTTATCTTAAATTTGTAACTCGGAAATCATATCCTTTGATTTGTAATAATAAAACTAATTTGTATTTTATATTTGGAACCAGTATATTGAGCCGATCCTTTTGATATATAATATTGATATGATTTTTTTTAGAGTTTCGGTTACAAATGAGCCGTGTCGCTCCTTACCTGCAGTTCGTTACAACGAACTGTTTGATTCAAATGTGAATTGCAAGTTTTGTATCTTTTCTAGTGACAAAAAACTGCTAAACTATCCATGCTAGGAGTGGGAATTTTCAATAGAATAAAAAGGAACCATGCGAGTGATTATGAGCCATATAAATCGAAAAAAAAAAATCGAAATCAGCCCAAGTACTGAGCTGCTGATAGTAGTAAGTGGAGCAAGCACTGGATCTTAACAAAAAAATTATGCAACAAACAATGCTCAAGGCATAAGTATGCCAATTAAACATTATACAGGCTATACCTTTTTACCTCAAAGAAGTATAACATACGTCAGATGCATTAAACTAGTGTAAACTAATACCATTTTATTTCCAGCCGTTTGTATTGCCGAGGAATTTAATTTATTCTCTCCTTCTGAGGACGAGGAAGATTCTGAGGAAGAGGAAGATTCTGAGGAAGATTCACCTCCCA
>NW_028297787.1:0-10546 GCF_049724085.1 Artemia sp. Qi Xiang Cuo
AGAGTTGTGAGAAAGTCAAACTTTAGTGTAAAGAGCGAGGCGTTGAGGAGGGGACAGCCCCGTTAATATATGGAATAATTTCTGTTCGTTTTAAATTTTAACGTCGTTCCTTACTTTCAGTTAAAACAAACTTGTTTTTTTATTTAATTTTTGAACGTTTTTGAATTAATGCAGGTTTTGATTTTGGCTCACCGTACATGAACAATTAAAACAAAATTTGTATATTAATTTTACTTTTTTTTTTGGCCAAATTTCATGTTCGAAATTTTGATCTGATAGAACTTACGAATTAACTTACGTAACGAACTTCTATATTCGTATATTTTTATTAAGCATATTAATGCCTTGCTTTTTACTCTAGAGTTCAAATTTTTATCCATTTCTTTAAGAATGAACCCTTAATTACAAAGGATGTTAATTAGAATAAAAAGCTCTGGTGAAAGTACAACAACAAAAAACTTTAGTTTAAAGACTAGGGGGTAAACCCAATCATATAAGAAATAATTTCTTTTCGTTTTAAGTTTTAACATCGTTCCTTACTTTCAGTAAAAAAAACTTGTGTTTTTATTTAATGTTTGAAAGATTTTGAATTAAGGCAGGTTTTGGTTTTGCCTCACCGTACATGAATAGTTAAAACAAAATTTGTGTATTAATTTTACTTTTTTTGATTATATGGCTTTTTCAAAACTTGTTTAATCTTATTTACGAACGTTTTGATTAGTAATAAATATACGTAACTTACGAATTAACTTACGTATCGAACTTCTATATTCATATGATTTTTAATACGTATATTAGGGTTCGCTCCCTAGTTATTACCTTGCCCTTTAAGCTAAAGTTCGGATTTTGTTCCAGTTGGGTAAAAACGACTCCTTAATCACAAAGGCAGTTAATTAGAATAAATGGCTCTTATGAAAGTTCTAAAAGTTCTTTGGCTTAAAGAGTGAGGTATTGTCCAGGGGGTGAATCCAATTAAATACGTAATATTTTCTATCTGTTTTAAGTATTGATGTTGCTCCTTACTTTCAATTGAAAAACTTTTTTTTTTTTATTTAATTTCTGATCTTTTTCCTTAATAATGCTGGGAAATGCGACACACCGTTCATAGTAATGTCGCTTCCCCTATGAAAACTTCCTTCAAGGAAAGATCCTCCCATAAAGCTCCCGACCCACCCTCCCCCCCACCTACCAGAAAAAATCCCCTCTGAAAACGTCTGTATACTTCCCAATAACCAATACTATATGTTAACATTGGGTAATGTTCATTACTTTCAGCCCTCCCCTGGGAACTTCGGGGGATTAATTCATCCTAAAAGACATTGTTATGATATTTTTGACTATGCTGAACCAAATGTGTATCTCAAAACTTTTATCGGGTGACTTTGAGAAAAAAATGAGCGTGGGAGGGGCCCTAGTTACCCCTCATTTTTTGGTCACATAAAAAGGGCAATAGAACTTTTCATTTTCGTTCCAATGAGTCCTCCCACGATATTCTAAGACCACTGGGTCGATACGATCGCCCCTGGGAAAAAAAAACAAAAAAAAAAAAAAACAAATAAACACGCATCCGTGATCTTTTCTTCTGGCAAAAAATGCAAAATTCCACATTTTTTGCAGATAGTAGCTTAAAACCTCTAGAGTAGGGTGCTCTGATACGCGAAATCTGATGGTGTGATTTGAATTAAGGCTCTATAGCTTTTAGGGGATCTTTCCCCTTTTTTCCAAAATCAACCAAATATTCTCAGGCGCGTAACTTTTGATGAGTAACACTAAACTTGATGAAACTTATATATTTGAAATCAGCATTAAAATCTGATTCTTTTGTTGTATCTATTGGTATGAAAATCCCGTTTTTTAGAGTTTCGGTTTACCATTGAGCCGGGTCGCTCCTTACTTAACAAGCCAATATACCGGTTAAACTGCACACATATCCATGTAGGCGTGAATGTAGGCTTGAAAAGCACGGTTCAAAAGCACGATTCAAAAGCACGATTCAAATCTTATACACCCTTACTACTAATATGTCGTTCGACATATCTCCTTCTCACTGATGCACCTTTTTTATCACCACAAAGCGCTCTAATAGCTGAGTTTTGCATCGCATGAAGCGGAAGTAGATGTGTCGGGAAAGTACTCGACCAAACGACATTACAGTACAAAAGGTACAGATGAAAAGTAGAAAAATACAAAGACCTTATTACATCATAGGGGAGAAATTTCTTCAGCTTTCTCATAATCCCAATATTCCTTGCAATCTTACTACTTAACAACTCTATATGGGGTTTATAACATAAAAATTCATCTATCAGGACACCAAGGTATTTGATAGTCTGTAGTTGTTGGATTGAAGTATCAACAAATCTAAGCTCATTAATCCATGGATAGTAATTGGGGCTTCTTCCGTAAACTAGAAACTGTGATTTGTTATTATTTAACCTCAGTTTGTTAGCTCTAGTCCATTTCCCAATTTGGTTGATGCCTGTAATAAGCTTCTCCATGAGTTGCAGTTCCGTCTTCGCTGCCACTGTAAAATGCGCATCATCCGCAAATAGCGCAATAATTAACTTTATGGTTTCACTAACGGGAAAATTCAGGTCAAACGACAAGGTCCGCTTCCACGCTCATATTTTCCCAAAGTCACCGGATAAAAATTTTGCGATAGCCATTTTATTCAACATAGCCAAAAATTTAATAAATATGTCTTTGAGGATGACTTAATCACCCACAGTCCGCGGGGAAAGTGCTCCGAGCTAATGAACTTTGCCCATTGTTTACATATAGTATTGGTTATAGGGAAGCATACAGATGTTTTAGGGGCGGTTTTTTCTGGCGGTAGTGGTGGGGGGGGGTCAAGGGGAGGGGGTTACGTGGGAGGATCTTTCCATGGAGGAATTTTTCATGGGGGAAGAGAATTTTCCATGAAAGGGGCGCCGGATTTCCCTGCATTATGTAAAAAAATGATCAGAAATTAAACAAGAAATAAAATTCCGAATTTTGTTCCAATTCTTCAAATTTTGTTCCAATTCTTTAAGAATGACTCCTGAATCATAAATCCCGTTTAATTAGAATAAAAACACATTAGCGTAAAGAGCGAGTTTCATGACGAAGGGGCAAACCCCCTCATATACGTAATAATTTCTGTTCGTTTTAAGTTTTAATGTTGCTCCTTACTTTCAGTTGAACAAACTTGTTTTTTTTATTCAATCCGAAACAAGAACAGGATTGACCTTTTCATCCTATTTCCTTTCATATTTTATATAATTTATCAATTTTATGAGATGTCAAAGGCTTAAAACCCCCTTTAAGATATAGATGTTTACAAAAAGCCTTTTAAATGTTTGGCAGAGCGCAAGGAAGGAGTCTTATTTTACTTGACCAGTATTTTGACAACGATGACAATTAAATAGAAGAAAAGGTTAATAGTGCTTTTTGCTGTCGAAGAAAGATGAAAAGCTTTTATTGTTCGAAAGAAAGGCTTTCTGAATTTTGCGAAACGAGAAATATTGCTTCCAAGTTAAAAAAAAAATTTATATTTATCATACCCCTTCACAACAAAATAGTTTATTCTTTTAGTCTAGAGAACGATCTCAAACTTTCGAGTCAGTCACATACCAAAAATTAAGCAAGCTCCCCTTTTCTATTATAAAACATATGTGCGAATGATTGGTAATTTACAAAATTAGCGGCCTTTACCCTCCGGGATGATCACACCCTCCGTATAGATATTTTTATAGGACCTTTAAGCTAGGCTATTTGAACAAATGGCTATTTTAAAATTTTGATTGGATGTCATATGGGGTGGTTATCAACAAAAGGTTATCAAAAAGGGTTTCAAAAGGGGAGGGCTATACATCAGTAAGTTTGAACTCTTAAAAATGGCGCTAGAACTTTAAATTCCAATCAAACAAGACCACTCTCATGAGTAAACGGTGGAAATCATGTTTTATTTAATCAGTGTTATTACAACAATAACAATGCTTTTCTGAAATAGGAAAAAAGGTTAGAAGGACTTTTTATTGGCCAAGAAAGAAGGAAAGGTCTTTTTCGAAAGATATGATTCCCGAATATCACAAAAGAAGAAATATTGCTTCAGAGTTCTAAAGAATTTTTTTCAAGAATTACCATACTGAAACTATAAATTTCACAGAAACTTCACGGTATATATTTGAAATTAGCACAAACAAAATCAATGAATGAAACCCTTGTAACTATCAAAGATACTGATTCCTATAAAACATACATTTAGTGGTCTTTTTGAAGCATGCAAACACTTATTTAATAAGAAAGTTATAATGCTTTTTCTTTCTTTGAGGTAAGTAGGTCCAAGTTTAACAGTTTTATAGCAATTCAATAAATACTCTGAAAATATTTGAAAAATGCTGTCGTATGTTTTGTAGTAGAAATAGGCTCCATTGTCAGGAAAAGCACGAACATAAGGAAAACAATTGTCGAACTACTTCTTGGTTTCATAATATAGCTTCTTTTAAAATTGTACACCAACGTCATAAGAAGGTGTGTTATTATTGCTGTAAAATTCTTTATTTACATAGCAAATTAAATAATCCAGTCATATGTACCACCTCTAACACAATATGTTAACATATTCATATGTAATATGTGCTCAACTCTTTATTTGGGTTTACTTCTTGTGCTGCATTCCCGCCTAGTAAACTTTTCTCCCCTTTTCCAGCTCTCATCCTACCCTCCACTTCTCTGCGGTAACCTTTGGTTAGCACATAATGGATTTAGCATGGGCATGTAATGGATTTAGCAAAATGGATTTAGCACATAGGTATGTAAACTTTCCAGTTTATTTTACTGTTGTTATTCTTATAACAGTGACACTACAAGTCTGGAATTGGAAATAAACTGATAGCACCCTTTATTGTTCAAGAAGAGAGGAAAATCTTTTTTATGTCAAAGAATTACTTTCTCAAGGACACAAAGAAAGATATGAATCTTTCAAATAAAATTGGTTTCTTTTTGAAAAAAGGTAAATAGAATTAGTTAGATGTTCAACAAAAACATTAAAAAATAAATCTCACGAAAATCATGAACAAAAAGAAAAAATTATTGAACTATTTTTGGTTTCATAATATACTTTTTATTAAAATTGTCCACCACCTTCATAAGAGGATTAGTTATTGTTGTTGGGAAATTTCTTATTTATATAACACAATAAATAATCCTGTCATATATAACACATATAACAAATTATGTTATTATATGTAACATTCATAATATTTTATTATAACACATGTGTTATTACATAATACAATACATAATCCAACAAAAGATCAAGAGTTTATGTATGAGACGCAGTAAACACAACTTAAGAAATGAACAAAAAATATACGAGTTTTTTTTTCTTTTTTACTGCAGTCCGGTCACGAGACCTATTCCCTTTTATTAATTAATACAAAAAAGTAAAGATTTTCATACGGAAATGAAGTTCCAAGTTGACACTTAAAATAAAGAAAAATTATTACTTTACGGTTTATGCAACATGCATCTTCAAGACTGGTTCAAAGAAACTGATTTCCCTATGCTGTTAGAATTCTGGAAAAAAAGCGCTTTAGTAAAAACCGAAAACCAAAAAGACAAAACAGTATTCGGAGCGGGAAAGTGTTCAAATAGCCTTCAGAAAATAAAAGGCTAATACATATCGATCTCAATAAACTTCAACGGTTATAACCTCAATTAATGTTAGTATACAGTTTTAGTTCACTCAAAAAAAAAAAAAAAAAAAAAAAAAAAAAAAATCAAGCAATCTCAGTTTTCAGTAAATCACTAGTCTTATAGAATTTTATAAACATGGGAAATATCACAAATTAGTTTATTTGAACCAATTTTACAATAATATGTTGCATAAGGTGCGAAGCAGTAATTTTTGTTTGTTTTGACCACAGTTTATATAATTATCCAGTATGATCATTCCCTATCTCACCCATTATAAAAACCCGGACCGGGGTGCGAGTGCTCCGGAGAATGTTTTTGCAGATAGAAACACAAGCGGCATCATATCTTTTCACGGGTAGACAAGTCAGACGCGAAATAATCGGAAACAAGTGGAAACGCGCTATTACGAATAATGCATTTTGTAACCATTTCTCATTGATAGACGCAAACACACTGATCCATAAGTGAATAAAGAAGTGGGAAGAGCTTTTTGTTCGCACCGAGAACGAAGACCAGAAATGATTGGCGATAAGCTTACTGGATAATTATATAAACTGTGGTTTTGACTTTCAAGGTTGATTTTTACTTCCTTAAAAAAATCTTTGCTTCTTAAAATTAATTTTTGCTCGTTCCCGTTTTTTTCTTTTTTCATATTCACTACAAACCCTACAAACATCTTTGTTGAACATGGGCGATGAAACCAAAGGAGTCAACATGATTTTTTTTTTTTTTTTTTTTTTTAGTGCATTAAGTATAGGGTTTAATTCTGATGGAGATTAAAGAGCTACAGAGACTGTGAAAATCGATAAGCTCTTTTAGAATTTTAAGTCCCCAGCATTTCAACCATCTTTGTGAAAAAAAATTGAGATATTGTGACAAAAAATGATGGGAAACTCCACTTTGCTGTGGTTTGTCAATACGGGGAACTCAAAACGGCTGTGGTTCAAGATTTAGACTATGAAAAATTGATTAGCTATTTTAAAATTCCCATTCTCTGGTATTCTGATCTTCTTTGCGAAAAATTGATGTTTTGTCACACGAAATGGCAGAAAACGTCACACTTTTATGGGTCGTCAAGGCAATGGGCTTAATTTTTCTATTTAGTGTTTAAGTCATTAAAATTGAACGGCTATCTTATATTTCCCATTATTTGACATTTTAACTCTCTTTTGGCAAAGGAACTGATGTTGCTTGTACAAAATTGTAGAAAACGCCACCTTTCTGTGGTATGACCTCTTTTGTCACTTTAAATAGGTACTCGATTTGTCAATCTTCTTTTAAATGGAACCTCTCTCAAAGTTCTACGACTACTGGTTTCACATAATAACCCCTGGAAAAAAAGAAGAAGAAGAAAAAAAAGGGGGACACATTAGTGTTTCCAATGCTAAAAAAGGATTTTTCTTGTTGTTCAAGGTGGGCTTTAATCCCTCTGTGTAAGGTCTTCGACCATGATAATTCAATTAGTACACTTTATATTTCAATCCGGGGCTACTTTCAAGGAATCTCAGACTCTTTTTAGAACTTTCCATAAATATATTTTCGCAATAAGCATTTACTATAAAAATTAATCGATTGATCGATTAACCATTCATAAATCAGTGTTAGATGTCAATTTTTATTCACTAGACAGTTTGTTTTTTAAAACACGTTTTAAAACTTTTGGTTACTATGGAACAAGGCTTGCTCTTTACTAGATTGGGGCTATTGCAGAAACATGACCAATTCCTACTCGAAATTCACTTATAAACTTGCCAGAGAATAAATTAATAAGTCTATGGTTAGGTGGTCCGCTAAAAGACCATCCTCCTTTTGTCGATTAAAAACAAATGCATATATACTTAAAATCCACACAAATCTCGATAATTTCACCTGATAATTTGCTTAATTCTAAAATTAGACATTATTAGAAATATCGCTTAGTCCACCTAAATTATCGGGTAATTTATCAATTTACCTTTATTAAAAAGGTAAATTGTCTCCTATGCCATTTTTAGAAATTTGCTTATCCGAGACCGTTTTAATGAATTTCCAGTGACAGAGCAGTTTTGAGACATCTCAATTCTTCCACAGTCGATTTTTTTCCCAACAATACTCTACTGGGAGTGTTGTGGGCAAACATTATGAAAAACTGAGTTATTGCCTATTACTCTGAGTAACAGATGAAAATAATGACAGGGCAGAAACGGTTATACAGTAAAACTGAATAAAAATTGCAATCATTTCAAATCAAAATAAAGAGTGACATTAAAACTTAAAAAAACAGCAATTATCCTATATTGAAGACAGCCAGTGGGAAATTGCTATTGTTGTATTTACTGAATGTTATCCTTCTAAATCCTTATGTTTTCTAAATCTTAACGTTGTCTCTAATATTATGAAATCATAGCGCAGTCTATATGATAATGTTGATGTCTCAAAAAACTGCTCTGTTTTTTGTTGCACTATCTTCTTTGTTTACTTAGGAACACATTGTCAGCAAGATTGTAGGAAAAAAAAGGGTTGACTAGACATTTTTGAGATAATCGCTTTTATCTATTTTTTTCTTTTTAAATCTCTGTCGAACAAAAGCATTTTTGAAAGAAGGCACTAGACTCTTTGAAAGGTGCTAGACTCTTTGAACAGGAGAAAAACTAGATTTAAAAAGCCTAAATAATGAAAAGATAAAGACTTATTTTTTCTTTGTTCTTATATTTATCAGCTGCATTAAAAAAGAAAATAATAAGGACTGAAATAATCCGTCCTTCATGAAGTAAGTCAGCTCTATGGGAAAAAATGGAGAATTTACAAAAATAAATATAGCCTAATAACAAAATAAAAATCCGAGTACGCCAAAAATGAAAAACAAATAAATGACGCTTAGACGACGTACTTATGATGCTATGATTAAAAGTAAGACGATCAGTGTAATCACCACAGAATGTTTTTACGCTTTCTAATCCCATTTAAATTTTTTCGACGATCAAACGGTTCGTGATAACGAACTGTAAGTAAGGCACAACGTGCCTCAAAAGTAACTGAAACTCTAAAAAACGGAATTTTGATATCAATAGATATATCAAAAGAATCGGCTTATTATGCTAATTCCAAATGTTTAAGATTCATTAAGCTTAGTGCTACCCATTAAAGGCTGAAAGCCTGAGAACTTTGTCTGATGTGTCATTTCGTGAATTGCTACTTCCACTACTACTACCGCAAGCTCATCGTTGTGTAAGATAACCTGAGGCTACTCTATCAATTAACACCCCTCCTTCATCCCGTCCTAGAAGAATCTTCAGTTTCGAAGATTTTAAGCCCACGACCTAATTGGGACGTCCATGCTTTCTCTTACCCCCTTACAGGCTATTTAGTTGAATGATTCTAGGTACGCAATCTTTACCTCATTACTCCGTTGCCCCATCATTTCATACGGTAATTCCCAAGGCTAAGGAACAATTCCCAGGATACATATTTGGAGTAGCACGGTTGAAGCAGAGCTAGTAAAAGGAAATTACTTTTATCCTGACCAAAGGGAGTAATGTTTAATTAAACTTTAAGTATCTAGTATCGTATTCAAAAAGAAGAAAAAAGGCTGAAAACAGAAGTCATTACAGAAAGCTACTTAAGTAACATTGCTGTCACTCCTAAAGTTTGGATCTGAAAATTTCGCGCTACTGATAAAATTACCTGAGCCTGCTTGCTAAGCTGTTCTCACAGGGAGGATCAGCAGGACATTATAGGTCCGACTGAGGAAAGTGCAATATAATATTTGGTACTTTTATGATAAACGCCCTACCGTTCAAGTTGTTCATTCATTGAAGTATTATAGAACCGTTTTTTTTTCGTTAGTTTCTTCCAGCTTAGCGTGAGACAAGACAAAGCGAAATGACAGAATAGGTGGAAAATATATAATTTGGGCTATATATTTACACATTAGGGGGTGGTGGGGAGGGTAAGGGTAAAGTATTTGGACAGTGTGAATTTAGAAGACAATTCTAACTATATAATATGCTGAATTATTGCACGTAATACATTAGGCATGCAGACCCGCAAGAATTTATCCTCCCCCTAATATTTAAATATATAGCCCAAATTTGTTTCTAAAGTATTCTATTTTTATCTTACTTTGGTATATTTCATTAGGATTAAGTGTCAGAGAAACATATTAGAAGAGCATTAGGTAGGGCGTATATCATACAAGTACCGAACATTTATTGCCCTGTTGACCCTCTCTTTGAGAGCATCTTAGCAACAAGTTTTTGGCAATTATTTCGGAGTTGTGACAATGTCAGATGCCATATTTAGCAAGACATTGTGGGCAAGGCCGTACCCAGAGGAGGGTTTAGGGGGGTTTGACCCCCCCCCCCGAAATATTTGTCTGACTCGTAAAAACGTAACAAAAATTGATATAAATAAATTTTGTATGCGTTTTCGAGTTTTTTTGTGTAACCCCCCCCCCCCCGAATTTTTTTTAGTAAAACCCCATTCGAAAAATATCCTGGGTACGGCGTTGGTTGTAGGTCTGGCTGAGCAAAGTGTTATTGATTTTGCATTGCCCAGCTGACTCTCCCTTTGTGAGCATCTTAGCAAATCGCTTTTGAAAATTATTTCAGAGTTGTGACAATGTTAATTAAAATCATAAAAAGGCAACGTAAAACGCTTAGGATAGCCCAAAATTTATTTATAATACGTGAAAGATCACCACGATACTTGTGGCATGACCACAAACAGAAATAGGGGCTCAGGAGAAGAGAGTTCTTCTTCTTCATAGATAGGCTTTTACTGATGAAGGATGGCAGATTGCCAGAAACTGTGCTTCTTGGTCATTCATCTGGATCTAAACGAGAATCGGGTCGTCTTTAAATGGGAGCTGATGGTCATAATGAAGGAT
>NW_028297788.1:0-10533 GCF_049724085.1 Artemia sp. Qi Xiang Cuo
CCCCATAAGTGAATTAAACGGATCCCCAAAAGTTGCAGCGTAGACAGATATTTTATTTAAAATTGTATTTGGTAAGTGAAGTTCTTGAAAAGTCGTAAATTGGACATTACCCCCTCCCCCTCTTGTCTATTATGAACACCCCTCCCCCAATTTGTTCAATATTTGGGGTATGGGAATCCACTTCAGTTGTTTGAAGTGGAAGTAGGTTATCGGGGGCAAGAGGAGGAGGATTCCCAGTTAATTCATTTGTAAAATCATCCAAAAGCTGAAAGGTGTTTTGACTCAAGTCCCCCTGCCCAACTTTGCTATTATCATCATTAAAATAATCAGTTAGAAACTCATCAATATTAAACGATATTTCATTAATGATATCGTCCCATGGTGAATTGCTGTGAAAGTCCACCGATGTGTCCTCTCCTTCTCCAACTGATGAGGACGGCGACATGGAATAAGGTACCAATGCAACCTATAAATGAAAAATAGCTTATTTTCAAAGTTTTCAAATCACCTCTACTTTTTTTAAATTTGTATTATTATTTAAAATGCGCTTAGTAGCATTTAATTCCCTACTCTATCGAAATTCTGAAAGTTCCAGCTTAATACATTTTAAAAATGACACAGAAGGCAATTTGATTTTGTTCAAACAACTCCTCCCCTCCCCAATTTTCACTATTTAATGCTCCACTCCGAGTGGTCCAGCGGTCAAGCGCGGCACTTCCCGCGGCACTTCCCCGGCCCGTGGCGCTTCTCGAGCCCACCGGCGCTCCCCGGGTCCCGCGGCTCCCGGCCGTTTACATAATGTCCTAAAAAATACTGTTAGACCATAATTTTGTAAATAAGTCGTTTATCTAAATACCTACAGGTTTTGAAATCATTATCTTAATTATTTTAAGCCGCGTCTGTTCTGTCCCAAGATATTCAGGAAAATACAATTAAATGGCAACCGTTAACTCTTATTGAATGTCTCCCCCAAAATCTTGGCAAGTTGTAAGGTTGAAAGCTGTCAACAATATTACGCAAATTAGAATCCCATATGTGCAAAGAGATAAATGGTATAATCTCTGTCCTTCAAATTGAGTGGAGGGAAAACATCTTCTAAACTATATGACATAATTTTAAAGTGTTGAAAAAAAGCGAAAAGAAAAGTCATAAGAGATGTAAGAAAAGGTAGAAACTAATCAGCTTTTGAAAAAACCGCAGTCTTTACTTGATAGCCCCACTGTCTCTTTCCGATAGAGAATTGTGTTTATAACGTAAGAATTTTCTATGAGGAAATTATGTCCAGGATATAGTGCCCCTTTTCGGCTTCACTACGAGAATTCAGCAGGCTCAATGTATACGATAATTGACCTGATTTAAAAGGGGAGAACCATGTCCTTTAATATCTCTGACATGCTTTTACTGTGATGAAATGAAAGATTTACTTCTAGGCCCCCTTAAAACTATAATATTCTAGAGAAAAATAGCATTTTGAGTTTCAAATGGTGAGATAGTAGTAAACTAGAAATTATCTAAAATATTATTATAAGGTTGAAAATAGCAAAGATGCCTACAGTGGGGGAACAGAGAAAATTGGAAAGATTAGAAAAAGAGAGTGGTTTTCTTTGACAAAGCAAAAATAATTACATTATATTTAGATATCTCTGAGGGAGGGGGGAGCAGAGAAATTTAAAACAAGGGGTGTGGGATTATAGAGAAAATAACATTTTTAATATCTCTGACACACTTTTACAGTGTTGAAAAATAGTGAAAAGAAAAGACTAAAAAAACATTGGAAGAAATAGATAGATATTTCTATATCCAGGTAAAAATGCTTGCATTTTTATATCCAGGCTGCACTTGGGTGCCAGATGGTCCAGGCAACGCATGATGGAGGGTTGACGGGCCGGCAGCGTTATGTTCCTGCGCAGATTTGGCATTGTAGCTATCCGCCCACTCTCTCTTTAGTTTTCTGCCAGGCTGCATTGGGGCTGCCTCGTCCTCTCTCGCTCTCTTCAATGGATGGGGGACAATACATTCCTCACAATTGGCCTTAAAAAAGAAGAAAAAATGTAGTATGGAAAATAATTTCCCCCTTTTTTAAAGAAGGAAAATTAGTATCCCCATCCCCACTAACCATAATTTTGTCTTAAACGCATTTATCGCAAAGAAAGCCCCCTACGCCAAAAGCAAAGCAAAAGGTAAAATTTGCTAGAAATGCCCCTATTTTTACCTTGCTGAGAAAATTTTTTAAATGTTTCCCGTCTATAGGTTTTTAAAATAGAAAAAAGATTGTTAGCCTAGCAGCTTATAGGCCTAAATTACAATCTTGGATGTAAATGATATCTGCAGTATACATAATAAAGCTATCTTTTTTTCTTAGAAACCCTCGGTCCTCTTACTGCCCTAATGCGAAGAAACAGTTTTGTTTTTCACTTTACAATGATGACGATAGAATTGAGGCATGTCCCCCTCCCCCCTTTCAGCAATGTCCTAAATATATTGTTAGACCTTAATTAGAAAATAACTCGTTTCATTTCTCCAAATACAGATTGCGTAGGTCTGCGCCTAATTATTGCAATTGTCTGAAAAACCATTTTAATTTGATGGAGAAAAACAATCCCCCCCCCCTTTTCAGCAATGTCATAAGAATAATATATATATATATATATATATATATATATATATATATATATATATATATATATATATATATATATATATATATATATATATATATATATATATATATATATATATATATATATATATATCGCACTACTATAGTTTGTGTTCCGATGTCGCGACTATACTTACAAGCAGCTTATCCGCATTTATGGTAACAATACCTGTCTGAATGAATTTCTAGTGGAAAATATCCTCTCACACCTATACGATAGTGATTTCAGTGCCCTACGATTCAGCTGATTAAAAAATGTATGTAAATTTGCTTATTAATAAAATGCATATATATATATATATACAACAATGTCTTTAAATCTACACTTTAGATTTCTTCATCTTCGGTGTTTAGGCAACTGTCGTGAACCACTAATGTCAGTAAATCATTTGGATTCACTTTATATTGATCTTGATTGACTGCAAAGTCAGGGTCACATTTCTACAGTACAATGTAACTTCACTCTTGTCATATCTTTTTGTATAGTCAATGATACTATTTGTATTCATATTATGAAATTCAAGAGTTTCAATCTGTCTATTCGAAGCAATATCACATACAGTGTTTTCAAATGGTGAATCACATTCAGTAGCTGCCAAATAAAAATCACTTGGTTTATAGTCATAATAGGCAGTATCGTCACAACGGACGTAGAAACCAAATTGTCTGGTTACCCCAACAGTTGAATCGTAGACCAGACTCCTCTTCCCAGAATAATTTAAATCCACGACGATGCCAATCTCGTAGAAATAACCGGAAAACACTTTTGTGATTCTTTCCAATCATAGCGGGGTAAGTATTCTGCCTCTGATCGCATTTATCATTATGACAATTGGAACATAGGTGCCCTCCAGGGTGAGAGTCACACACCTCTTCAAGACATGAATTACATCCTTTAATTTGTACTGCATAGCCTCTATGTAATTTACAAGGATTACACAATTTACACTTTTCACTATAGTCATCAATAATTGTACAATTCTCACATTGAGTCCAACTGCCGGGAGTGTATATGCACAGTGGACTTGTATAGAACATTTTTGGTTTCCGATGTCAACTCTCTCTCACAGCTAACTCGAAACTGATCGTCTTCATTCGATAAATTCAGTAAGGGGAATGGGGAGGGGAGTTGCTCTGTGACGTTATCTCTTTTGAATAAGGCGCCATCTACAATGAATTTATTGACTATGTTTTCGAAAGTATATCCACAATAGTATTCTGCTTTGTTCCATTTAATATATAAATAAATTGACTATATGCATTTGAGTCAAATTTTAAAAGTTTCATATAATAGTCCAATGGGGGAGAATTAGTCCTCATTATATTGTCAAGTGTTCCCCGAGAGAATATCCTGCGTTGGAGAGATAACTTGAGAAAATCATCATCCAAAATCAAATGTTTTTCCATAAACACTAGATTTGATCTAATTCTCTCTTTCTCAAATTTTTTTATTTTTCAATCCTTTCACTATGACTGCTGACTCTAGACTGACCCTGATTCGTTAGTCCTAACCTAACATAACAAGAAAAGAAAGGGAGCATTTTTGATTTCGAAACAATTTTATTGAATAACTACATCAACGATAATATTAAGAATATACAATTAGCGACAGAGTTTATTGTCTCTGATGTGTTTAACTTATAAACTTAAAGAACATTAAAGTCTATTCACATGTGATCTATTAACCTTAGCGGTGAAACATAATTGATCTTCCATTTTGAGTTTGCTGAAGGATAACAAATATCTTGCATATACTTTACCCCACTCCAGATAAAACTTTGATTATCTTGTGATTTCCACCACAATGTTAGGTGCTCTTGTATTATTGCCTTCAACTCCACTATCATATTCTAAGAGGGTAAATATTCCACTCATCATCAACACACAAATATACATCCAAATGAATAAAGTCAAACTGTTCTTCTTCTCACTCCTTTGAATTCTATTCACTGACTAATAAAACTATAGCAAAAATCCTTTCCTCATATTCTTTGCATTTCTCCGCCACTAATATGTTAGCGAACCTCCGATTGGTCTAGATGCAAACACGTGATCGTGTTTCCTGTTCCTGGATTTTAACATTCGCCCCGAGCGTGTACTTGGCCAAACAACAACAACAAATAAATCGACCTGGGAAATTTGGTCATTGACCCACTTCGATTACGTAATCATTCTCCCCTGGGATTCCATGCCCATATATGGTGTTCGTACGGGACTGACATTACCAAGTGTTCTCCCTAGGGACTCTATGCCCATATATGGTGTTCGTACCGGAGTATAAGATAGCTTTCTACTACTGATGGATCTCCCGTTTTTTTTAGCAGGGTTTGGGGGTGACCAGAACATCACAGAGAGACGTATAATAGCTCGTTTGAACGGAAACTAAATTTGCTAGTGTCCTTTTGAAGTGACCAAAAATATTGGAGGGCAACTAGCCATCCTTCTCTCCCTGAAGGTCCCCTCCCCCCAAAGTCATCCAATCACAATTTTGAAATAGTCATTTTGTTCAACATAGTTCAAAGGTCAAATATCTTTAGTTTTGGTGACGATACGACCATCCATACTCCCTGGAGAAAGGACTGCACACTCTATCGGTATCGGGCGTAATTATATCACGCGTATTGGTGAGAGCGTATTGTTATTGGGTGTATCGGTATCGCATGCGTCTAGACAGATGTTTAATAGCTCATATAAAAGATATTGCTCATATCTAAGTGAAATGCGTAATTTGGTCAAAATCCTGAGGTTGGGGGGGGGGGGGGCATGTCAGATCCAGTTTTTTCCAAATCAAGTGAAAATGATAGTGAAAATGGAAAAATTAGCCATATATTACCAAAGATACACTAGAGGCAAAGATATACTAAAAGAAAACTGACCTGTTTCTCTCAATGCCTGAATTATGAATGCTTATCTTAGTTTTGACAAGATTTTTTTCTGCAGAAACAAAATTTCAGCCGGGGGGCAAAATCAGGTCTGGGGGGGGGGGGGGTAAACTTGGGACTGAAGGGGGCAGTTGCCTCCCTTCTGCCCCATATCAATTGCACCCTTTCTACGCCCTTCCTATAAATTGTACCAACACCGATTAACTTAAAAACACACAGAAAATCGGTAGCATTTGTCTATGCCCTCATGAAAGAAAAGTTACTGGTACTTATGTATTATACAAACACACTCAAAAAGGGCTGTTAGGTTTATCATAATGATCTAATTTATCTACATTGAGCAACACCTTTTAGCTGGAGTCAAGCGCAGGACTGGTCTTGCTTGGGGCTTTTTGCTTTCTGACATAGAGTCATTCCTGTGGATAGGTTAAATTATCTGAATAAAAAACCAAACTCGGAATTCCAGTACCAAGGTTTTACCGCGAAATAAAGATTAGTACTGGCAGGGGGGGGGGACTTTTTCCTCAAAGACCTAATTTTCTGAATTTTCAACTACGTTGAACAAAATGGCTATCTAAAAATTTTGATTGGATGTGTTTGGGGAAAAGGTCGGCGTGAGAGGGGGATTAATTTCCCTCCAATCAATTTTGACTATTAAAATAGGCACTATCCCTTTGAATTTCCAATCGAATGAGTCCAGGGCAAGGGTTATAAATTATGCCCTGGGGGCATATATGGTTCTTTTGGAGGGAATGCTCGTATAAACTTCAGAGAGGGCTCATTTGAATGGAAATTGAATGTTTTAGTTCAATTTTTAAGCTTCAAAAGAAACTGGAGGGTAACCAACTCCCCCCAGCTCTTTTTTCCCAATGCATCCAATAAAAATTTTAAGATAGCTACTTTGTTAAAAATAGTTCAAAGATCACATAACAAAAATTCCAGTGTCGACATAACCCCAAGGGCACGGAGGCAGGTGTTGTAAGTTATGCCCTGGAGCATATATAGGTCTTATCGAAGGGATGATTGCATTAACTTCAAAGAGGGCTCATTTGATTGGAAATTCAAAGTTCTAGTTTACTTTTAAGAGACAAAACAGATTGGAGGGCACCATGCCCTTTTTTCCTCAAATCCATCCGAAAAGAACTTTGACATAGCCTTTGTTAAATAGTTCAAAGATCATATAATGAAAACTCTGGAGTCGACACAGCCCCCCCCCCAGGGCCCGACGGCAGGTGTTGTAAGTTATGCCTTGGGGGAATATATGGTTCTTATAGAAGGCATGCTCGTAAAAACTTCAGAGAAGGCTCATTTGATTGGAAATTGAAAGTTCTAGTTCAGTTTTTTAGATTCATAAGAGATTGGAGGGAAACTAGCCTCCCTCTACGCCCCTTTTTCCCCAAATGTATCTAATAAAAATTTTGAGATAACCATTCAGTTAAAAATTGCTCAAAAGTCAGATAACGAAAACTCAGCTGTCGGTACAATCCCCCAGTGCCCAGGGGCAGGCGTTGTAAGTTATGCCCTGGGGCATATATGGTTCTGCCCTGGGTATGAAAGGGATGCTCGTATAAACTTCAGAGATGGCTCATTTGATTGGAAATTGAAAGTCCAACCTCACCTTTTAATAGTAAAAATAAATCCGAAGCCAGCTAGTTCCCTTCCCCCCAAGCCTTCTTTCTCCAAACCCACCTGATGAAAATTCTTAAAAATATTTTGTTAAAAATAGTTCAAAGGTCGGAAAAATAAACTCTGGTGTCAATACAACCCCCCAGGGCCAGGGGGAAGGCGTTCTAAGTTTTATCCTAAGGACATGTATGGTTCACATGAAAGGGATACTCGGAAAATCTTCATAGAGGGCTCATTTGATTGAAAATTGAAAGTTCTAGTTCACTTTTTAGGAGTCAAGAGAGTTAAGGGCAAATAGCCCCCATCACGCCTCTTTTTCCCAATACCCATCCGCTACAAATTTTGTGTTAGCCAGTTTTTGGAAATTGTTAAAAAATTAGATGACCAAAACTCCCCCCAGGGCCCGGGGATAGGCGTTGTAAGTTTTGTCCTGGGGGTGTATATGGTTTTTATGAAAGGAATGCTCGTATAAACTTCAGAGAGGGCTCATTTGACTGGAAATTGAAAGTTCTAGTTCAATTTTTAATAGTCAAAAGATATCGAATGACATCTTTACTTTGGTTCACTGGTGAGATTTTTTTTTAACGCAAAATGGTTCACAAATAGTGGATGTGGGAATATCCCAAAAATGTTCAAACAGAAACAGTTTATTGCAGTCATTGAAACGCAAAGATACTATGATATATTTAAAAAGCATATGTATAGCAATTGGCTAAATCAAGGAAATGACCCAAGGAGATAAGACTTATATTTTTCATAAGACATAGCTAGCCTAAGCAATTACAGGTTAGCCCTTTGAATATTTTTCTTGGCTTCTAGAATTTGATTTAGCCAATTCTTCTGCATATTCTTTTTAAATATACCATAGTATCTTTTCGTTTCAACGGCTGCAATAAACCGTTTCTGTGTCAACATTTTTCTGATTTTCCCACATCCGCTATCCGTGAGCCATTTTGCGTTAAAAAAAATCTCACCGGTGGACCCAAGGAAAGATGTCACTCGTCTCAAGTTCTAAATAGCCTACAAGCCCCAAACACAAGGTTGAGTCTATGAGCACGACGATTAATGGAAATTTCATGCAGTGCAACTGCTTTAATAGCCTACCATCTTGCATACCTAAATGTGGCTGCTCATGACCCTGGCTTGATATTTTCATATCAAGCCCCCGAATGAACCCCCTTTGAAGTTTATACGACGACCCCTTCTATATTAAGTGCCTCTAGGAAAAATAAAATAGATAGAGCATGAGGGGAGGCTAGATGCCCTCCAATCTCTTTTGACTCTTAAAAATTGAATTACAACTTTCAAGTTCCAATCAAATGAGCCCTCTATGAAGTTTATACGAGCATCCCTTCCATAACAACCATATTTGCCCCCAGGGCATAACTCACAACGCAAACCCCTGGACCCCTGGGGGGCTGTGTCGACACCAGAGTTTTTGGTTATCTGAACTTTGAACTATTTTTAACAAAATTTGTATCTCAAAGTTGTTACCGGATGCATTTAGAGCATGGGGGGGGGGTTAGTTGCCTTCCGATCTTTTTTTACTCTTAAAAAATAAACAAGAACTTTCAATTTCCAATCAAATGAGCCCTCCGAAGCTTGTACGAGCATCCCTTCTATAAGAACTACATATTCCCCTGGAGTATTACTCACAACGCCTTCCTCCGGGCCCAGGGGGGTTGCGTCGACACATGAATTTTTCTTATTTGACCTTTGAACTATTTTCAATGAAATGGCTATTATAAAATTTTTATTGGTTGGGCTTGGGGGAAAATGGTTGTGTGGATGGGGGGGGCTAGCTGCCCTCGGATTTATTTTGACTCTTAAAATTGAAATAGAACTTTCAATTTCCAGTAAAATGAGCCCTCTCTGAAGTTTATACGAGCATTCCATTCATAAGAACCATATACGACCCCAGGACAGCACTTGCAACGCCTATCACCGGGCCCTGGGGGAGTTTTTGTCATCTAATTTTTGAACAATTTCCAAAAAATTGGCTATCTCAAAATTTGTAGCGGATGGGTTTAGGGAAAAAGATGTGTGAGGGGGACTAGTTGCCCTTAACTTTCTTGACTCTTAATGAGTGAACTAGAACTTTCAATTTCCAATCAATTGAGCCCTCTATAAAGATTATACGAGCATCCCTTTCATAGTAACCATACATGCCCTTAGGGCATAACTTAAAACGCCTTCCCCTTGCCCTGGGTGGTTGTATTGACACCAGAGGTTTTCTTTTCCGAACTTTGAACTATTTTTAACAAAATTTCCTTAAAAATTTTTATCAGATGGGTTTGGAAAAAGAATGCGTGGGGAGAGGGGGCTAGCTGCCTTCGAATTTCTTTTTACTACTAAAAAGTGAGCTCGGACTTTCAATTTCCAATCAAATGAGCCATCTCTGAAGTTTATACGAGCATCCCTTTCATAAGAACCATATATGCCCCAGGGCATAACTTACAACGCCTGCCTCCGGGTGCTGGGGGGTTGTGACAACAGCTGAGTTTTCGTTACCTGACTTTTGAGCAATTTTTAACTTAATAGTTATCTCAAAATATTTATTAGATGCATTTGGGGGAAAAGGGGCGTGGAGGGAGGCTAGTTGCCCTCCAATCTCTTTTGACTCTAAAAAACTGAACTAGAACTTATGCTAGCAGAAAGTGTCATTCTAGTGACATATGGCTCTTGCAGATGGCAGAGTTTATAAAAAGCACGTAGATATTAGAAATAATTTTTGAATGAGCCATTAAGCATCTCTATGATGTTCTGGTAACCCGCTAGGCCTGGAGAAAAAAAAACAGAAAAAAGGGAGACAGATCAGTGCTACCGATGCAAAAACGCGATTTTCCTTGTGGTTCAAAGACGGGGACAGTAATTTTTCTGTACAAGGTTTTTGACAATTCTGATTCCAATGTTGAACTTTTCATTTTGATCTGACACCATTTTGGAGGGGTGTCAGGCTTTTTTTCGAAATCACCATAAATTTCTTTTTGCAATGTACTTTTACTTTTAAGACAAACCGAAATAATAGTTAATAATAATAATAATTTATTTATAACCCACTGCACAAACAATGTGATAAATAGTGGAGCAAACAGAAAAAGGAAAGAAAAATAAACACACACAGTACTTGAAGTAAGATAAAAAAAATAAAAAGAAAATTCAGCGAAACAAACGAATGAGACCATGGTCAGGGGACAGTTTTTCATAGGCATTTGCAGACAGTTTTATATTTAAATCACGAAGTTTTTCCTTTATATCAGGTGTGTTATACTTTTTGATAATGTGGCGAGTACGAAATTACAACGGAAGATACAACAATAATTTGCAATACCGACAATAGCCTTTCCTTAACCCTTTCAGGACAGC
>NW_028297789.1:0-10524 GCF_049724085.1 Artemia sp. Qi Xiang Cuo
TCATAATTTTAAGAAATGTATAAGATTATTCTAAAGAAGAAAAATGAGTTAAGCTTCAAGATATTTGTCTCATAAACGCATCAACATAATTTTTAAAGAATACGCTACTTACTTATAGATTTTGATAATCTCATGGTTGAAATGTATGAATTGTGTATCCATGATGTAACTTGAGGAAAGAGTTTGTTGCTTACTTAGATTTTCGTCATAATTTCTTTAATGACATGTCTTTTTTTTTATTTATCCTGGAGGTAAATTCAATAAAAAATTTGTTCACATGTGTCTGACAATACATGTATGCAAATTCCTTTTCTTACATCTCCGACGTTTTATTAGATATTCTAAACGTTTGATATGCTAGCTTACTCTAAAAATAATGAACACATAACAATGTAATGTATAATATATTTTTAATGAAATAATGCTATGTAGAATATTAATACAAAAAATATATTATGATACACTATTAATATCAATGATACTTGAATTTGACTTATAAAATCGAATATTGAACTGTATTTTTAAAAGAAAAGGTACAAAATAGCTTCCATATAGCAATTATCTAATATCTCAGTCAATATTGAACTTTGTATTTTTTAAAAGTATAAATGCCACAAAAAGGTATTTTTTCAAAAATAGTGGGCAATTGCTCCTTATATCTCAATTGCCACCACTACTATCCAAAGCTCCTGCTGAAGCTAGAATCGAATATTGAAATTTTTATTTTTTTAAAGTATAATTGACAAAAAAATGTATTTTTCCAAAAATATTGTGCGATCGCTCCTTATATCTCAATTTTCAGCACTACTAACCTAAGCTATTGCTGACGCTAGATTCGAATATTGAACTTTTTAAAAGTAAAATACCACTTTTACCAATATCCATAAAAGTCTATTCTGTATATGAAAGGGGGCTGTCCCCTCCTCAACACCTAACTTTTTACGCAAAAGTTTGACATACACATTACTCTTTTTTTTAAAACAAAAAAAAACTGGAGCTAAAAAATCGAGGGGTGGAGGAGGGGGCAGCCCCTACTAAAAGTAGACTACCTTTGTGTCGTTCTACATTCTACCGTCATGCATTTGTTTAATTTAAAAAAAAACTTGTTTTTTTTTATTTAATCTAAATTATTAGTTAAAAAAAAATTAATTTTTTTAGTTATTGTATAAATTATAAACATCAAATATAAAAGAGCAATAGCTTTCGAATGAGCCATTAAACGTCAATCTAAAAGTGCTGGTAGTCTACTAGCCCCAGCTTTTCCACTTGAGACATTGCACCAAAAGTGCCGTTTTTAGTGCCGTTTTGAAGTTGCTGATGGTTGAATTTATAGGAAGAACGTAGATATGAGTAATATCTTTTATACGAGCTACTAAAAATCTGTATAGATACCTGCGATAGCAATACGCCCAAAAATATCACGCTAAGTTCAAATTTTGTTCCAATTCTTTAAAAATGACCCCTGAATCAAAAAGGTCGCTTAATTAGAATAAATAGCTCTTTTGAAAGCAATTGACAAACTTTAGTCTAAAGAGTGAGGTATTGACGAAGGGGCGAACCCCCTCATATAGGTATTTTTTTCAAAAATAGGGGGCAATTGCTCCTTATATCTCAATTGTCACCACTACTATCCTAAGCTCCTGCTGTAGATAGGTTCGAATATTGAACTTTGTAATTTTATAAAGTATAACAACCGCGAATAGTTATTTTTTTTCAAAAAATTGGGGCCAATTGCTCCTTACCTCTAATTTTTCACCGCTAGTGACATAGGATCCTTATGGAACTAGCTGCGAATATTTAACTTTTTATTTTTTAAAAAGTTAAATAGACAACACAATTTATTTTTCAATAATAGGGTTCTATTTCTCTTAATATCTCAATTTCTCCAACTACTCTACTAATCTAAAGATTTATATCGAAGCTTAGAATTAATTTAGCTTTTTTAAAACTGACACAAAAGGGTCTTATTTATAGAAAAGGGGTCACATGATCCGTTTATCTCAAGTGTCCTCCCTACTAGCCTAAGCGCCTGCTGAGACTGGCTTCGAATAATGAACTTTGCATTTTGTTTAGTTATATAAGATCAAAAATTGTATTTTTTTTCAAAACTATTGGGTACTTGCTCCTTCTATATAAACTGTCACCACTACTATCCTAAGCTACTGCTGAAGATAGGGTCGAATATTGAACTTTGTATTTTTATAAATTATAAATTCCACAATTATGTATTTTTTAATAAATAGGTGTATATTGCTTCTTATATGTCAATTTTCAACACTACTATACTAAGTTCCTGATGAAGATAGCTTTGAATATTTAACTTTTTATTTTTAAAAATAAAAAAATACAAATAAATTTAAATATTAAAAAATTGTGTGCTAGTACTCCTTATCTCTCAATTGTTAACCCTACTATCATAAGCTCTTGCTGGCGCTCGTTTTTAATATTGAATTTTTTAAAATTAAAATACCACTTTTACCAATATCAATAAAACTCTATTCTGTATATGAATGGGGCTGCCCCCGCCTCAACCCCGCGCGTTTTAAGCCAATGTTTGACTTTCTAACGACTCTTTTTTTTTAAAAAATAAAAAAATTTATCTGAAAGTGCGCGAGATTGAGGCGGGGAAAACCCATTTCTTAAAGGGAATAAATTCTGTTCGGTTTAAGTTCTACCGTCGTGACGTGCTTTAATTTAAAAAAAAACTTGTTTTTTTTTTTTTTATATAATTAAGAATTTTAATAAAAATTATTTTTTTTAGTTATTGTATAAATAATAAAAATCACGTAGATAAGAGCATTAGCTTTCGAATGAGCCATTAAACGTCAATCTAAAAGTGCTGGTAGTCCACTAGCCCCAGCTCTTCCACTTGAGACATTGCACCAAAAGTGCCGTTTTTAGTGCCATTTTGAACTTGCTGATGGTTGAATTTATAGGAAGGACGTAGAAATGAGCAATATCTTTTATATGAGCTACTAAAAATCTGTATAGATACCTGCGATAGCAATACGCCCAAAAATAATACGTCCGATACCGATACACTGTGCAGCCCTTTCCCCAGGGGACTTGGAGGGTCATAATATCACCAACATCAAATATATTTGACTCTAGCAATGTCTCTTGTAAGCGTCAAATCTATTAAGTATCTGATGTAAGCACCCCATTCTTTAATTACCCGTGAGACATTCTTAACCATCGCAATACATTTACGCTAATACCTCTTCGCAAAAAATTTGCAAATCTCGTAAACGAAAGAAGCAATTACATCACTGTTGTTAGCTCCATCATTAATCTCCAATAATGTAAATGCACCACTCATTTTTTCCTCTACTAATATCCTTGCAAATAAAAACTATTCTCTATGAATTCAAGTCTCTTACTAATATGAATTGTAAAAAAAATTAAGAAGATACACCTGTTTGTCCGACACGAATACAAACTAAAAAAAACTATTATATCATGAAATAGAAATTTAGTTAATTTTGTCAGAAAAATCTTGAACCAGAACAGATTATAACCAACCTGTTTGGTACGGGCACGTACGCAAAGTATATACCTTGAAGCAAATTCCATATGATATTTCAAATTACTATAGAAATGATACCTCTTTGCAAATGACCCTGGTAACCCCATTTCCTTTAAAACCTACACACATATCTATGCCTCAGGCGTAGGGTTCAAATATATAGATGCCTGGCCAGTGGTAAGGCATATTACGCAATCACTGGCAGCGGTAATTGGGCGCTTACTACTTATAAGGTTTTTGTTATTGGGAATAGAGAGGGCTAGTGCCCTTATTTACAGTCAAAAGTGATAAGAGGGCGAATGCCCCCACCATGCCCATCATTTCCCCAAACACTTCCGATCAACATTTTGGTATAGCAATATTATTGAACGTAGTTGAAGGGTCTGGAAATTGTGTTTTCAAGTATGATACCCCCCCCACACATCCCTCAGGGTTAAGGTTGTAATTTATGCCATGGGGGCATATAATATAATATAGAAAGTTTTGTCGTAAAATCTTAAAAAAGGGACTTTTCGATTGGATATTGAGAGGGCCATTGCCCTTTTTATTAGTCGAAAGTAATCAGAGAGAGTATCACCCCCCCATGCCCATCATTTCCCCAAACATTTCCGATCAACATTTTGATATGGCCATTTTGTTCAACGTAGTTGAAAAGTCGGGAAATTGTGGCTTTAAGGATGCAAACCCTTCCCCCCATAGCCCTCAAGACATTGGTCGTAAATTATTCCCTTGGGTAATTTAACTTTTTTATAGAAATTTTTGTCGTATAAGCTTCAAAACGGGTTCATTCGATTGGAAATTGAGAGGACTAGTGCCTTTTTTATTAGTCGAAAGTGATCAGAAGGCAAATGTCTCCCTCCACGCCTATCATATCCTCAAACACTTCCAATAAAAATTTCGATATAGCCATTTTGTTAAGCCTATCAAAAAGGGATGGAAATTATGTCTTTGAGGATAACAAATCCCCCAGCCCTCAGGGCAAGGGTTGTAAGTTTTTCCCTGGGGACATATAGGGTTTTTATAGAAAGTGTGGTCGTATAAACTTCAAAGGAGGGTCATTGGATTGGTAACCAGACGCTCTAGTGCCCTTTTTAAGAGTTAAAGTGATCAGAGGGCAGCTACCCTCTCCCCCCTACGCACACATCATATTGTCCCGAAATACGTCTAATAGAAATTGTGAGATAGTCATTCTATTCAAAATAGTCTAAATATCATATAACTAGGCTTTTGGGGTTGAAACAAACCCTAGAGATTAGGAGCGAAGGTTGTAATTTATGCCGAGGGGACATTAAAGGTTTTTATGGAAACGATGGTTGTTTAACTTCAGAAGAGGCTCAGTCTTTCTCCCTGAAAAAGACTATGTCAATATAAAACGAACAGAAATTAATAAAAAAAAAATTTTTGCAAAAAAGAAGTTTTTCGAATAAAAGTGAAGTACTCCATTAAACTAAAAATGAACAAAAATAGAATCAAATAATCTACCAAGCATACAACTAATACAAATCTGTATCAATAAATAAAATTAAACCCAAAACAAACAGAAATTAAAATAAGCCAAACTCAAAACGAACAGAAATTAATCTGAGTAGGGTTCTAGACCCTCTGCTTTCTAAAAGCCAGAATATAATTTGTAATTTAGTGAAAAAATTCTTTTGAGTGTTTTCCCTTTTATAACTTTAAGAAATCCAAAATTAATTAAGATTTTGTAGAATAAATATCGGCATATCTATATCAAACTGACAATGCATATTTTTTTCAGTAAATTCGTTTGAATTTTTTCAGTATAATTTAAAAATGAATAAACAAAAATCAAAGTTCTAAACTTATTTTGGGGAAAAAATAAACTCTCACCATAATCTTTTCTAAACTCCCTTTCATGTTTTGATGTCTACTAGGTACTACGTACTATATTCAACAAATTTTACAATTTTATCGGTGTAAAAAGTATGAAATCTAATGGCCTGGCCTCCCCACCCAAAAGGGGACAAAGAATTGTATTCCAAAGCCTTATAACACTAACAATGAATTCGTCAAATACATTCGAAACGTCCATATCAAGGGGAACATAAAATTAGTTTTATCTTCTTAATTGTAGGATTTACCTATCCTGTAAATAGTGTGCATACTTTTTTAACCGTTAGAGACCAAAATATGTAATCCCCTATAGTCCTCCACCTCGTATTTTTTTGTTTACCTTATCCCTCTCCAACACGCTCTGAAACTTTCAATTTGATGTCTCTAGCCGTTCTTAGTGTATCTAGCCCTTTCCTAATAATCAGCCCTTTCCTTTCCTAATCTAGCCCTTTCCTAATAATCAGCCCTTTCCTTTCCTAATCTAGCCCTTTCCTAATATCAGTAACTCCTTTTAATCTGAACAAATCAAAAATTTAGGTTTCACATTCCATAGGTCACTAATTAGCCGAAAGGTGTCAATTCATCAAGCAAGATGGTCATTGATGGTCTGGAGAAGTCTAGGGAGGGGTTGAAACCTACCATCGTTTCCTAATTCAAAGGACAATATGTGCTGATATGTACTGTTCAGATTTATAATTTTTTAATTTTATTGCAATTTTGTATTGAATTTGGCTTATTTGAGGTAAATGTTGAGAAATAGAATATAGTGTGCATAGTGGTGCATGCTCTTAAAATTCTTGATCTTTCTTTTATATTTAGGAGTTCTGCTATAAACGAACTTTTCAAGCTTTTCTTGGTGGTCTAAAAATTAATAAATGCTTTCCAAAGACAATGGTCTTTAACATAAGATGTAAGGTTGCTTAATGCGATAATGTATCTTGTTAAAATCTTTGGATACTAATTCTAAACCTGCTACCCCAATTAAATTGCTTTTAACGTTATGTTACCCATTTATGTAAATTTACTGATCTTATCAAATGTATGTTTTTTTCTTGTATCTTTGAAATAGCTCCAACGACTTTTTTTTAATGACATGTTTTTTTTTAATCATAAAGTGTGACACAGTCTCATATATTATCTTTCACTTGGGCAAGACTGTCAAGGAAGACCCAAGAAACTAAAATTTACAATTGTTATAAATGATGATTTGTTAGAACAAGGGGAGATTTTTGTCCAACCCCTTGAACCATCAAATGTGAAAAGTTCGAGAGAAAGACCTGAAAAATTTAAATTCACAATTAGCGAAAATGAACAGCCTAGACAATCAGCTTCTCTGATTTTCTGCTTTAAGAAGATTTTCTCGTTTTGTTAAAGCAGAAAATCAGAAAAGCTCTGGAAATTGCTGAAACAGGTCCTGTCGAAATTATGTTTTAAAGAAAAATCACGACCTGACATCCATAGCTTAGGTAAGCTTATTACAATCTACCATTATCAAAGAGTTCGTGGTAACGAACTGTAAGTAAGTAACCAAAATTCTAAATAACTAATTTTGATACCAATAGATACATCAAAAGAATCAGATTTTAATGCTGATTTCATATATATTAATTTCATCAAGTTATTACCCATCTAAACTTACGCGCCTGGGAAAATTTGCCTGATTTTTGAAAAAAGAAAGAAACACCCCCTAAAAGTTATAGTACCTTAATGAAAATCACACCATCGGATTCAGCGTATCAGAGAACCCTACTGTAGAGGTTCCAAGCTCCTATCTCCAAAAATATGGAATTTTGTATTTTTTGCCAGAAGAAAGATCACGGATGCGTGTTTATCTGTTTTTTGTTTGTTTGTTTTTTTTCCCCAGGGGTGACCGTATCGACCCAGGGGTCCCAGAATATCGGGAGAGGGCTCATTCGAACGGAAAATAAAATTTCTATTGCCCTTTTTAAGTGACCAAAAAAAAGAGGGCAACTAGGTACCCTCCCACCCTCATTTTTTTTCCCAAAGTCACCCGATCAAATTTTTGAGATAGCCATTTTGTTCAGCATGGTTGAAAATATAATAAATATGTCTTTTAGGATGACTTAATCCCCCAAAGTCCTCGGGGGGAGGGCTGAAAGTTATGAACTTTACCCAATTTTTACATATGGTATTGGTTATTGGAAAGTATACAGACGTTTTCAGCGGGGATTTTTTCTGGTTGTGAGGAGGGGGAAGTTGGGGGTTATGTGGGAGGATCTTTCCATGGAGGAAGTTTTCACGGGGAAGGTACATTAATATGAAGGGGGTGCCGGATTTCCCAGCATTATTTAAAAAAAACGATCAGAAATTAAATATAAAAAACAAGTTTTTGAACTTGTTTCAACATTATTTAAAAAACGATTAGGAATTGAATAAAAAAATGAGTTTTTTTTAACTGAAAGTAAGGAGCGACATTAAAACTTAAAACGAACAGAAATTATTCCGTAAATGAAAGGGGCTGTCCCCTCCTCAACGCCTCGCTCTTTACGCTAAAGTTTTCTCACAACTCTATTTTTTAAAAAAAAAAAAAACTTTAGCGAAAAGAGCGAGGCGTTGAGGAGGGGACAGCCCCTTTCATATACGGAATAATTAAACGTAGATTGAGCGGGTTTCAGTTTTGGTTTTGGTTGCTATCGAGCCGGGACGCTCCTTACCGGTTTTGGTTTCGCTTACTATTGAGCCGGGTTGCTCCTTACTTACAGTTCGTTACCACGAACTGTTTGAAGAGGGGGGAGGTCGGGGGTTATGTAGGAGGATCTTTCCATGGAGGAAGTTTTCATAAGGGAAGGGACACTGCTATGAAGGGGGCGCCGGATTTCTCTTCATTATTTACAAAAACGATCAGAAGTTAAATTTAAAAACAAGTTTTTCAACTTGTTTCAACATTATTTAAAAAATGATCAGAAATTAAATAAAAACAAGTTTCTTTAACTGAAAGTAAGGAACTACATTAAAACTTAAAACGAACAGAAATTATTCCATATAAGAAAGGGGCTGTACCCTCCTCAACGCCTCGCTCTTTACGCTAAAGTTAGACTCTTTCTCACACTTCTATTTTTCAAAACAATAAAAAACTTTAGCGTAAAGAGCGAGGCGTTGAGGAGGGGACAGCCCCTTCAGTAGAAGGGGGGGTGCCAGCGCGGACGGGACTCCTTATATGGGCATAGAATACTGACGGGACTCCATATATAGGCATAGAGTCATTAGGGAGAACACGTGGTTAATAGGTTGAATGACCTCTTTTTCCAAGGTCAATTTATTTGTTGTTGTTGTTGTAAGTGGACGCTCTCAGCGAATATCAAGGTAGATTTATTTGATGTTATTGTTCAAGCCAAATGTTATGAGTTTTCCGGAAACAGTTAGATCACGTGTTTCCTTCTCAGCCAATCAGAGGGCTTGTTTACATAGTAGTGGCGGAGTGAATATAAAGAAAGGATTTTTGGTATATTTTTATTAGTCTGTGAATAGAATTCAAGGAGTGAGAAGAACAGTTTGACTTTACTCATTTGGATATATATTTGTAATAATGAGTGGAATGTTTACACTATTAGAAGTTGATAGTGGAGTTGATGATAGTAGTACAAGAGCACCAAACATTGCGGTGGAAATTACGAAAGGATCGCGCCTTTGTCTGGAATGGGATGCAGTATATGCAAGATACATGTTATTTTTGAACAAATTTAAAATGGAGGATCAAGTATGTTTCGCTGTAAAAGTTGATAAAGCGTACGTGAATACACTTCAACGTGTTTTAAGTGCAATGATGAAACATATCAAGGACAATAAACACTATCGTTAATTGTATATGCTCTATATTATTGATGTTGTTATAATTATTCAATAAAATTCTTTCGAAATCGAAAATGTTCTCTTTCTTTTCTGGTTAGGGCTAAAGAATCAGGGTCATTCTAGAGTCAGCAGTTGGAGTGAAAGGACTGAAAAATGAATAAATTTGAGAAAGAGAGAATTAGATCAAATCTAGTGTTTATGGAAAAACATTTTGATTTTGGATGACGTTTTTCTCGAGTTATCTCTTCAACGCGGGATATTCTCATGTCAGGGAACACTTGACAATATAATGAAGAGTGATTCTCCCCCATTGGACTATTGTATGAAACTTTTAAAATGTGATTCAAATGCTTATAGTCAATTCATTGATATATTAATTGGAAAAAAGCAAAATCATATTTTGGAAATACTTTTGAAAATATTGACAAAAGATTCAATGTAGATGGCTCCCCCCATCATTCAAATGAATTAACGGTATATAATTACGCATCTCTTTAACAGTTCCCTCTCATTGACTTTATCGAACGGAGATGATCAGTTTCGTGTTAGCTTTGAGTGAGTTGACATTGGAACCCGAAAAATGTTCTATATATGTCCATTGTGTATGTACACTCTTGGCAGTTGGAATCAATGTGAGAATTGTACAATTATTGATGACTATAGTAAAAAGTGTAAATTATGTAATCCTTGTAAATTACATAGAGGCTATGCATTACAAATTAAAGGATTAATTCATGTCTTGAGGAGATGTGAGACTCACACCCTAGAGGGCACCTATGTTCCAATTGTCATTCCGATATATGCCATTGGTGGGATAATATTTACCGCTATGTGATTGGAAAGAATCCCAACCAAGATTTCAAATTATCTCTACAAGATTGGCATCTTCGTTGATTTAAATTATTCTGGGAGAAAAAATCCGGTCTACGATTCAACTGTTGGGGTAACAAGACAATCTGGTTTCTACGTCATCGTTGTGATGACACCACCTACTATGACTATAAACCAAGTGATTTTTATTTGGCAGTTACCGAATGTGATTCACCATTTGAAAACATTGTATGTGATATTGCTTCAAATAGACAGATTTAAACTCGTGAATTTCATAATATGAATGCAAATAGTATCATTGACTATACAAAGAGATTTGACAAGAGTGAAGTTACATTGTACTTTAGAAAATGTGACCCTGACTTTGCAGTCAATCAAGATCAATATACAGTGAATACAAATGATTTACCAGCATTAGTGGTTCACGACAGTTGCCTATACATCGAAGATGAAGAAATCTAAAGTGAAGATTTAAAGAAATTGTTGTATATATATATATATAT
>NW_028297790.1:0-10508 GCF_049724085.1 Artemia sp. Qi Xiang Cuo
TTAATCATCAGTTATAAGACCTTCACTAAGACCTTCACTAAAGCTCTTTTATATAGCGAATCAAACGCTTACTCGTAATATATATAACTGATGATTAAAGGGGTGAGGTTACTCAGATACTTCTTATTTAGTAATCTAAGAGTGAAAATTTTGTATAAGAGATTTTGTGATTTTTTATTGCAAATTTGTAAAATTAACCACTCAAATGGACAGCATAGGGGAAAGTCTTAAACTTTTTTCATCTAAATATGTTTTGGGTTTTTATATTACTCAAGCAAAAACTGATTTTTTACCTCTATTATGGGTGTTAATACCGTTCAGTCTGGTCTGGATGTAGTTTTTTTAAACTATCCCTAACCCAATAAAACAAGATTTGACTTTGCTGCTAATATTCAAATAGAAACAAGCTAAAGCTTTAGATGCGAAAGCTCTAGCTTCTGATAATTTCTTAAATTTGAAGAAATGTTTCGAGGTGTCTTTACCTCAGAGACAACATTACCCCAAGTTTTGTCGAAGTCTTGCTCAAAATTAACAATACAAATAAGTCTTTGATATGCTGAGAAATATATGGCTTTTTTGTAAAGCTGAATGGTCATAAGAAAATAAATGGAGCCTTTCATAAACATTGGATGGAATTACAACACCAAACATTTTGAATTCAACAGCTGAGTTGGGAACCTACCAACATACAACCGAATTCGGTGATATCTACGAATAAATACCCTCTAAAGAAAAATAAGAGTAGTTATAATAGATGCCCTCGGAAATAAAAGTAAATATTGTCTTTTAATTTGTAAAATAAAGTAAATATTTTCTTTTAATTTGTAAAATTGGATTGGAAGTAATAGATATATACATCAAACTTGTATTCATATTTGTAAGGCATTTTATGAGTGGTACTTGAAAAAAAATTACTACTGGTAACCATTTTGAAAAAAGTGGATGACTGAACAACTAAAATGTGTGGAGTTTAAGATTGCTAAGGAACCTGAGTGGTCCATTTGGGTTAAACTCAGCTAAAGACGGCAGTTCCAATCGAGATTGTATGATTTAGTTTTATATCAATATAATGTGTTAATTTGTATGAATTACTATATTGTTTTGTGTTAATTACTATTGCAGGAAAAGATATAGAGGAAAATGATAAAGTTTTTGATACCTTCGATGTGAACGAAGATCTGTTTTGTAAGCAAGAATTAGCGATAGTTCTAAAGGGATTAAAAAAATAAGGCCCCAAGTACTGATACTATGGTAAATGAAGTTCTTAAATATGGTGGCTCTGAGGTTAGAAACAAGTTACTGAAGATTATGAGTATGTTTTTTGAAAAAGTTGAGGTACCTAGCGATTTTAGGAAAACCCTAACAAAGCCACTGTATAAGAAAGGTAATAAGAGTGAGTGTGGTGATTATCGAGGCATTAGTCTGATCTCTGTAGGTTGCATGCTACTTACTAATGGGATACTTTTAGACTGAGAGATACTGTAGACAAAATGATAAGAGAAGAATAGAGCGGTTTTGGAAAGAGTAGAATTTGTGTCGACCAAATTTTCACTCTTAGGCTTATAATTGAGAAGTGCCTGAGTTATCAAACGCCATTGGTCCTCAATTATATTGATTATGAGTAAGTGTTCGATTCTGTTGATAGAAAAACATTAGTGAAGGTCTTATCCTTGTATGGTATGCCAGATACATCAGAGGCAACGCTATAGCGTTGTCTATAGTAAAGGCCATAAAGCTCCAATGTTTTATTATTATTATTTCTTTTTTCCAGATGCACTTCATATGGAAATCGAGAGTTCTGGTGTCTTTTCATGGTCAAACGTGATTGGAAGGCAACTAACACCCCTTACACGCCCACCATTTGTCAAACACATCCAACCTAATATTATTTTTTTTTCAAGTAGTTCTGTATGGTTAATATGTTTTACATACTTTTTTTTGTTTTGCTATGAAATGGGAACCCGAATGCACTGATGTAAGTGGATGTAAGTTTTTTTTCGAGTTGCAATACAAGCCCAGGTTACTCGGCTTCATGCTTTTTTGTTTATTTTTTTGTGAATAAATTATATCTCCATTGAAAAAAATATAAATTTTAAGATAGCCATTTTGTTCTACCTAGTTGATTTCCAGAGAGAAATTATGTTTTTGAGGAGGACACTCCCCCCTCAGCCCTCAGAACAAGGATTGTAAGTTATGCCCCGGGGGCATATAAGGTTCTTATAGAAAGCTTTGTTGTAGAAACTTCAAAAAGGATTCGATTGGAAATTCAAAGGGCTAGTGCCCATTTTAATAGTCGAAAGTGATTGGAGGGCAACTAACCCCCCTTTCACGCCTATCTTTTCCCCAAACACATCCAATCCAAATTTTGAGGTAGCCATTTGGTTCAACGTAGCTGAACGTTCTGGAAATTAGGTTTTTCAAGAAGACAACCCCCCTATAGACCTCAGGGCAAGGGTTGTAACTTATGCCCTGGGGGCATATAAGGTTCTTATAGAAAGCGTTGCCATTGAAACTTCAAAAAGGGCTCAGTCGATTGGACATTTAAATGGATAGTGCCCTTCTTAATAGTCGAAGGTGATTGGAAGGCAACTAACACCCCTTCCACGCCCACCATTTCCCCAAACACATCTAACCAAAATTTTGAAATAGCCATTTAGTTCAACGTAGTTGAAAGTTCTGGAAATTATATTTTTGAGCAGGACACTCCCCCCAAAGTCTTCAGGGCAAGGGTTATAAATTAAGCCCTGGGGCCATATATAGTTGTTATGGAAGGAATGCTTGTACAAACTTCAGAGAGGGCTCATTTGATAGGAAATTGAAAGTTCTAGTTCACTTTTTAAGAGTCAAAAGATATACAACGCCTGCTCCCGAGCCTTGGGGATATATACAGACACCGGAATTTTTGTTATCTGACATTTGAACTATTTTTAAAAATGGCTATCAGTAGAGGAGGGGGTGTTACTCCGATCACGCACCCCTGCTGCCACCTACAACTTTTTTAACACCATATATTAGCACGAGAACCACGTGGTTTATGGTTTTTGTCAATGAGAATTTGAAAAAACAGGAATTTTGTCAATTTTATGTATGTTTTCTTGGATGGTTATGTGTGTTGGTCGATTTATTTGATGTTTTTCATGGATGTTTAATGGTTTTTGTCAGTGAGAATTTGAAAAACAGGGACTTTGTCACATTTATGTATGTCAACAGCAATTCATGTCTGTTTTATGGTTTTTGTCAGTGAGAATGAAAAAACAGGAATTTTCCCACTTGGATTTACATAATCGCTAGGGGAAATTATTGATCCACGAAGGGGAAATTAAGAAACAAACATGGCTTCATTGTTGTTTGGCTAGCCTGGCCTGAGAACTTGATTTACATAATCGCTAGGGGAAATTATTGATCCACGAAGGGGGAATTAAGAAACAAACATGGCTTCATTGTTGCTTGGCTAGCCTGGCCTGAGAACTTGATTTACATAATCGCTAGGGGAAATTATTGATTCACGAAGGGGAGAATTAGAAAACATTAAGGCTTCTTTAATCTTAGGTCTGAGGAAGGGGGGAATTAAGAAACAAACGATTTACATAATCGCTAGGGGAAATTATTGATTCACGAAGGGGAAATTAAGAAACAAACATGGCTTCATTGTTGCTTGGCTAGCCTGGCCTGTGACCTTGATTTACATAATCGCTAGGGGGAATTATTGATTCACGAAGGGGAGAATTAGAAAACATTAAGGATTCTTTAATCTTAGGTCTGAGGAAGGGGGAATTAAGAAACAAACATGGCTTCATTGTTGTTTGGTTAGCTTATCCTGAGAAATAGCACCTGTGAACTTGATTTACATAATCGCTAGGGGAAATTATTGATTCACGAAGGGGAGAATTAGAAAACATAAAAGCTTCTTTAATCTTAGGTCTGAGGGATAAACGTTCTTTAGGTCAGAGAGAAAAATTAATATTCTATTTTCAAATAGGGCTTCATTGATCTTTAGTGTCAGGAATTATAATTGACATCACTTGTTATCTTGGAATTATGCGGGAGTCTAAAGAGATAGAAATTCTATTTTTAAATACGGCTTCACGGAGCTTTAAGTCGGAGAGGTAAATTGATATTCTAACGAAACCCTAATAGTTTAGCTAGGAAAATTTATGAGATGAAGAGATTAACTTAGGAAAGGGTTTCCTAGAAATTTGAAATGAGTTAGCGCACAGATGCCATACAAAAGGAACACTATTAAATTACGTTTAGTGATTATTTGGGCGAAACCGTTTTATCCATTTTATGTGATTATTTCGGCGAAACCGTTAGATACATTTTGAAAGAAGATTTTAGAAAGGGTTTTAGAAGAGGTTTTGAGTGTGGTCGTTATAATACACAAGTTCCATTTGAACAGTGTTGTGAGGTCCTCTAACCCAACCCCAAAGGGTTCCAATCCTCATACTCCAACCCCGAAGGAAGCCCCCGGTCCTCAAAGGTCCACCGGGCTCCCAAAGGCCCTCCACCGGTCCCCAAATGTCCCCCAGGCCCCCAACTGCCCCCCGGACACTCAAAGGTCCCCCAAGCTCCCAAAGGACCACCGACGCCTCCAAAGGCCCACCCCAGACCCTCAACGGCCATCCCCGGGCCCCCCAAAGGCCCATCGAGCTCCCAAAGGACCAACGGGGTCCCAAAGGCCCTCCACCGGTCCCCAACTGTCACCCAGACACCCAAAGGCCCTCCCTGTGCCCCAAAGGCCCTCCTTGTGCCCCAAAGGCCCTCCCCCGGCCCCCCTCCTCCTCCTCCTCCCGCCTCCTCCTCCTCCCTCCTCCTCATCCTCCCTCCTCCTCATCCTCCCCCCTCCTCCTCCTCCCACCTCCTTCCTCCTCCTCCTCCCACCTCCTCCCACCTCCTCCTCCTCCTCCTCCCTCTTTCTCCTCCTCCCCTCTCCCCCCCCCATTCCCTCCCCATTTTTTATACTTTTTTTGTGCATTGAGACACAGAACGACCCCCTGCCCCCGGCCCCTCCCCCTCCAAAGGTCTGATTTTTTCAAAGTTCATTTTGAATTTCTTTCATTGAAATGCAAGAGTTGGAATATTTCAGTAGTGTTTGGTTGTGGTTTACCTTGTCACAGTTACATTTTCTTGATTTTTCAAAGTTCATTTTGAATTTCTTTCGTTGAAATGCAAGAGTTGGAATATTTCAGTAGTGTGATGTTGTAGTTTACCATGTCACAGTTACATTCACTTAATTTTTGAAAGTTCATTTTGAATTTCTTTCGTTGAAATGCAAGAATTGGAATATTTCGCTAGTGTGATGTTGTAGTTTACCCTGTCACAGTTACATTCCCTTAATTTTTGATAGTCCATTTTGAATTTCTTTCGTTGAAATGCAAGAGTTGGAATATTTCAGTAGTGTGTGGTTGCGGTTTACCATGTCACAGTTACATTGGCTTCATTTTTCATAGTACATTTTGAATTTCTTTCGTTGAAATGCAAGAGTTGGAATATTTCAGTAGTGTTTGGTTGCGGTTTACCTTGTCACAGTTACATTTTCTTAATTTTTCAAAGTTCATTTTGAATTTCTTTCATTGAAATGCAAGAGTTGGAATATTTCAGTAGTGTTTGGTCGTGGTTTACCTTGTCACAGTTACATTTTCTTGGTTTTTCAAATTTCATTTTGAATTTCTTTCGTTGAAATGCAAGAGTTGGAATATTTCAGTAGTGTTTGGTTGCGGTTTACCTTGTCACAGTTACATTCCCTTAATTTTTCAAAGTTCATTTTTGAATTTCTTTCGTTGAAATGCAAGAGTTGGAATATTTCACTAGTGTTTGGTTGTGGTTTACCATGTCACAGTTACATTCTCTTAATTTTTCAAAGTTCATTTTGAATTTCTTTCGTTGAAATGCAAGAGTTGGAATATTTCAGTAGTGTTTGGGTGTGGTTTCCATTGTCACAGTTACATTTTCTTGATTTTTCAAAGTTCATTTTGAATTTCTTTCGTTGAAATGCAAGAGTTGTAATATTTCAGTAGTGTTTTTTAGTAGTTTACCCTGTCACAGTTACATTTTCTTGATTTTTCAAAGTTCATTTTGAATTTCTTTCGTAGAAATGCAAGAGTTGGAATATTTCAGTAGTGTTTGGTCGTGGTTTACCTTGTCACAGTTACATTTTCGTGATTTTTAAAAGTTCATTTTTAATTTATTTCGTTGAAATGCAAGAGTTGTACTCTTTCAGAAGTGTTTGGTCTTGATTTACCATGTAAAAGTTACATTTTCTTGATTTTTTCAAATTTCATTTTGAATTTCTTTAGTTGAAATGCAAGATTTTGATTATTTCAGAAGTGTCTGGTTTTGGTTTAACTTGTCACAGTTACATTCTCTTGATTTTTCAAAGTTCATTTTGAATTTCTTTCGTTGAAATGAAAGAGTTGTTTTATTTCAGAAGTGTTTACCATGTGGTCGTGATTTACCATGTCACAGTTACATTTTCTTGATTTTTAAAAGTTCATTTTGAACTTCTTTCCTTGAAAAGCAAGAGTTGTAATATTTCAGTAGTGTTTGGTCGTGGTTTACCTTGTCAGAGTTACATTTTCTTGATTTTTTCACAGCTCATTTTGAATTTCTTTCGTTGAAATGCAAGAGTTGGAATATTTCAGTAGTGTTTGGTTATGTTTTACCTTGTCACAGTTACATTTTCTTTATTTTTCAAAGCTCATTTGAATTTCTTTCGTTGAAAAGCAGGAGATGGAATATTTCAGTAGTGTTTTGTTATGGTTTACCTTGTCACAGTTACATTTTCATGATTTTTCAAAGTTCATTTTGAATTTCTTTCGTTGAAGTGCAAGAGTTGGAATATTTCAGTCGTGTTTGGTTATGGTTTACATTGTCGCAGTTACATTTTCTAGATTTTTCAAATTAATTTTGAATTTCTATCGTTGAAATGCAAGAGTTGGAATATTTCAGTAGAGTTTGGTTGTCGTTTACCATGTCACAGTTACATTTTCTTGATTTTTCAAAGTTCATTTTGAATTTCTTTCGTTGAAATGCAAGAGTTGGACTATTTCAGTAGTGTTTGGTCGTGGTTTACCTTGTCACAGTTACATTTTCTTGATTTTTCAAAGATCATTTCTAATTTCTTTCATTGAAAAGAAAGAGTTGGATTATTTCAGTACTGTCTTGTTATAGTTTAACTTGTAACAGTTACATTATCTTGATTTTTAAAAGTTAATTTTGAATTTCTTTCGTTGAAATGCAAGAGTTGATTTATTTCAGAAGTGTTTGGTAGTGATTTACCCTGTCACAGTTACATTTTCTTGATTTTTCAAAGTTCATTTTGAACTTCTTTCATTGAAAAGCAAGATTTGAACTATTTCAGTAGTGTTTGGTCGTGGTTTACCTTGTCACAGTTAAATTTTCTTGATTTTTTCACAGATCATTTTGAATTTCTTTCGTTGAAAAGCAAGAGTTGTAATATTTCAGTAGTGTTTGCTTATGTGTTACCTTGTCACAGTTACATTTTCTTGATTTTTCAAAGCTCATTTGAATTTCTTTCGTTGAAAAGCAGGAGATGGAATATTTCAGTAGTGTTTGGTTATGGTTTACCGTGTCACAGTTACATTTTCTTGATTTTTCAAATTTCATTTTGAATTTATTTCGTTGAAGTGAAAGAGTTGGAATATTTCAGTAGTGTTTGTTTATGGTTTACCTTGTCACAGTTAAATTTTCTAGATTTTTCAAATTCATTTTTAATTTATATAGTTGAAATGCAAGAGTTGGAATATTTCAGTAGCGTTTGGTTGTCGTTTACCATGTCACAGTTACATTTTCGTGATTTTTCAAAGTTCATTTTGAATTTCTTTCGTTGAAATGCAAGAGTTGGAATATTTCAGTAGTGTGTTGTTGTGTTTTACCGTGTCAAAGTTCCATTTTATTGATTTTTAAAAGGTAATTTTGAATTTCTGAAATTGAATATCAAGAGTTGCAGTATTTCAGTAGTTTTTGTTCGTGGTTTAACATGTAAAAGTTAAATTTTCTTGATTTTTCTATTTTAATTTTTATTTATGTAGTTGTACTGCTAGAGTTGGAATAGTTCAGGAGTGTTTGTTTGGGGTTTACCGTGTCACATTTACATTTTCTTGATTTTTGAAAGTTCATTTTGAATTTCGTTCATTGAAATGCAAGAGTTGGAATATTTCAGTAGTGTTTGATTGTGGTTTACCTTGTCACAGTTACATTTTCATGATTTTTCAAAGTTCATTTTTAATTTCTTTCATTGAAATGCAAGAGATGGAATATTTCAGTAGTGTTTTGTTGTGGTTTACCTTGTCACAGTTACATTTTCTTGATTTTTCAAAGTTCATTTTGAATTTTTTTCGTTGAAATGCAAGAGTTGGAATATTTCAGTAGTGTATGGTTATGGTATACCTTGTCACAGTTACATTTTCTTGATTTTTCAATGTTCATTTTGAATTTCATTCTTTGAAATGCAAGAGTTGGAATATTTCAGTAGTGTTTGGTTGTGGTTTTACCTTGTCACAGTTACATTTTCTTGATTTTTCAAAGTTCATTTTGAATTTCTTACATTGAAATGCAAGAGTTGAAATATTTCACTAGTGTTTGGTTGTGGTTTACCCTGTCACAGTTACATTTTCTTGATTTTTCAAAGTTCATTTTGAATTTCTTTCATTGAAATGCAAGAGTTGGAATATTTCAGTAATGTTTGGTTTGTGGTTTACCTTGTCAGCAAGTTACATTTTCATGATTTTTCAAAGTTCGATTTTAGAATTTCTTTCGTTGAAATGCAAGAGTTGGAATATTTCAGTAGTGTGTGGTTATGGTATACCTTGTCACAGTTATATATTTTCAAGCGAGTTGGAATATTATTTCATTAGTGCACGAGTGGTTTACCTTGTCGCGTGTCATCACGAGTTACAAATTCATTTTGAATTTCTATCGTTGAAATGCAAGAGTTGGAATATTTCAGTAGCGTTTGGTTGTGGTTTACCATGTCACAGCTACATTTTCTTGATTTTCAAAGCTTCATTTTGAATTTCTTTATTTGAAATGCAAGAGTTGGAATATTTCAGTAGTGTTTGGTTGTGGTTTACCTTGTCACAGTTACATTTTCTTGATTTTTCAAAGTTCATTTTGAATTTCTTTCGTTGAAATGCAAGAGTTCTGGAATATTTCACTAGTGTATGGTTGTGGTTTACCTTGTCACATGTACACACATGTATACACATGTACACACAAGTGCTTATCATGAGTGCTCATGATAAGTTAACTAACCTTTCCGGTGAGTATGGTTAGGTTGGACTAGATTCAGTTAGGTTAGGTTAGACTAGGTTAGGTTAGCCTACGTACGCTTCACTTAGGTTAGCTTAGGTTAGGTGAGACATGCGAAAGGGTAGGTGTATGATTAGGTTAGGTTAGGTTAGATTAGGCTAGGTTAGGTTAGGTTAGGTTAGGCTAGGTTAGCCTACGTACGCGCACTACGTAGGCTAACCTAGCCTAACCTAGCTTAACCTAACCTAGCCTAATCCTAACCTAGCCTAACCTAATCATACACCTAACTTTTCGCATGTCCTCACCCCAAGCTAACCAATACAAGTGGCTAGCCGTAAGAGCCTAACTAATAAACTCGAATCTAGTCTAACCTAACCATACTCACTGGAAAGGTTAGGTTAACTTATCATGAGCACTCATGATAAGCACATGTGTGTACATGTGTATACATGTGTGTACATGTGACAGTAAACCACAACCATACACTAGTGAAATAGTTCCAACTCTTGCATTTCAACGAAAGAAATTCAAAATGAACTTTGAAAAATCAAGAAAAATGTAATTGAGACATTTTAAACAATGAACACCAAATAAAGATTTAGAAAATATCTTTCATTAAAGATAAAGATATTAAAAATCATATTTAGAAAATCGATAAAATGTAACTGTGACAAGGTATACACTTATCAAACGCTTCTGACATTTTCCAACAATAACGTGTCTACAACCACAATTCACAATGAACTTTGACAAATCAGGTAAATGTAACTGTGACAAGGTAAACCATAACCAAACACTACTGAAATATTCCAACTCTTGCATTTCAACGAAAGAAATTCAAAATGAACTTTGAAAAATCAAGAAAATGTAACTGTGACAAGGTAAACCAAAACCAAACACTACTGAAATATTCCAACTCTTGCATTTCAACGAAAGAAATTCAAAATGAACTTTGAGATCGCAAGAAAAATGTAACTGTGACAAGGTAAACCACAAGCAAACACTACTGAAATATTCCAACTCTTGCATTTCAACGAAAGAAATTCAAAATGAACTTTGAAAAATCAAGAAAATGTAACTGTGACAAGGTAAACCACGACCAAACACTACTGAAATAGTTCCAACTCTTGCATTTCAACGAAAGAAATTCAAAATGAATCTTTGAAAAATCAAGAAAATGTAACTGTGACATGGTAAATCACGACCAAACACTACTGAAATAATCCAACTCTTGCATT
>NW_028297791.1:0-10505 GCF_049724085.1 Artemia sp. Qi Xiang Cuo
AAAATTTTATGGGCAATGCTAAGCTAAATGATCCTTATATATTTAGAATCATCATAATATGCATATTCTTTTGAAATATTTTCATTGGAATTTCGTGTTTTTATCACACACAAGATTTATGTACAACAGTAGTTGGGTGAAGGATGCAGTTACTCAGTAATTAGTATGCTGATTGTTCGACCACAACATATTCTGAAAATTCAGATATATATCCAGGTATTTTCCTTGTATAAGTTAAGATGGTAAGTCAGTGTAGTGAGTTTAAATAATTTCAATTTAAGATCTGATACGTAGTGCGTTGATCAAATCTGAAAATACGGTAAATTCAATTACAGTCACCGTAACTTTGAAACACTCACCATGCTGTACCTCTTCTTCACAGAGGTCCAGTCTCTCGCTGAATTAATAACGATCTGATTTTGAATGTAGATATATCTGAAACAATTTCCCCAGAAACTTACTCCCCCATTTACCACTTCCCTTGTGAGGCCCCAATCGTTGAAACTTCTCCCCCCGGACAATCTCGTCCCTCGTTTACAAGTTTCCCTACATTGACCCCAAGAAACAACCGCCTGGAAATGTAATTTCAAAATAAAGGGATAAAAAACAAATGATATTAAAGTCAGTGTACTCTTATTATTTAGATTTACGAATGATGTGTGTGTGTGTGTTTTTTTAATCTTTTTTTTTATAAATATACAACAGGTAAACCTCAACGGTAAACATAAAAGGTTTTAGTTTTTAAGATGTTTTCTTTATTTATATAAATCAGCCATGAAAAATATGAGCTTTTTTTTTTATTTTTAAGTTTTTTTTTTAAAGCTATCAATCGTACTGACATAATTATAATAAAAAAAACGTGTGAACTGTATTTCAAATAAATACCTCAAACTTGTACCGGACTAAGCCCATTTTTTGAAATTGATACACACAATGTCTTCTGATTTACCTCGTCATACGTTTTGAATCTTAAATATATTTTTAAAAGTTAAAAGTTGGATTTTTTAGTAAGGGTTAGCTGGCAGCTGGAAAATATTGTTTGAGATTAAAAGTACTTGCGACAACAGGTTATACAAAAACATGTAGTTATTTATGGACTGAGGGGAAAAAACAAGATTATATATTATTTTATTTTAGTATTTTTCTTTTTTTCTGACATTCGGCAATAAATTGGATTTACATTTCTTATATGGGGATTTTTTTCGTTTATTTTTTTTTATATGAGTGATAGATGATATAAAATCATTAGTGATGATAAAATCAGTGTATAGTATACAAGATAAGTTCATTAAAGTGATTAGTGCTACTTATTAGTTCAAATAATATTTCTGCGGCATAGGTGAGGTTACGATTTGGTTCAGTTTTTATCAGTATATGAGGTGGACGGTTTTGTGACACCATTTTTACAGGCAAAAAAGTCGCAAATAGTTGCGCTAACACGGTCTTAATAGGATTCGCACTTTAGTTCCAGACAGTTGTGGTTTTTCCGTTGTTGCTCCATACGTTCTGTTTAAGCAAGAGATCGGAGTATATCAGGCCACAGTTAAAGACAAAGTTTACCGATAAGATTTTCTAATTGACCCTAGAGTTTCGACATAAGCTGAAAAGTAAAAAAGGTACATATAAAATTCTTACTGTATTCAAAAAAACGCTGTATAAAATTAAATAAATATACTATGGACTTTTCCTCTCAGACCGCTACCCGCAGAACGTGGCGGGTGTTACTAGGGTGGTAAATGAATTTTTCCAGCCACTCCTAGAACTACTAATGGACTGGTCAACCGACCTAACTGCGCAATTTGTCACTCGTTTTTTATTAATCTCGTACACAGTTAAGAGGACCCAACATGTTGTAAAAAAAATAATAGGATAATTGATATGTATTACTTATAGAAGGACAATAATTAAGTGGCCAAAGAAATGAATCAGGGAGTGACATTAATCTGACGACACTGTAACCAAGGGTTCCAACCCCTCCATCCTCAGATAAAGGCCCCACATCCCCAACGGAGAGGCTTAACATTCAAACACACTATCAAATTAAAATAAATCCTATCCTGAATATTAATCGTACTCAAGTTGTCAAGGTCTGACAGTTTCATTTCTTCCAGATAGTTCATGAATTACTAGGGCTTCTAACCTGACGAGTAGTCGCTGGGCATCTGACTATGTACTGATTTATAAGCAGTTCCTCTTCCTCCTTCGTGGTACCTAAGTTCAGTATGTCACATTCTGTACTCGTATAAATTTATTGTGAACAGGAGCATATCAAACAAACTTTGTCGTACTCTCATGAATTCACATTTGAGAGGAGAAAAGAATCAAGTTCTGGCACCTGTGATGATGCAAGACCTCGTGACCTAGTGGCTGAACGAGTTTACTCATGTACATCAATGGACACACCATCCACCCTCAATACACATGTAAAGTGCCCCTTGTCATAATTTCAACTCTACGGAGTCAGACAATACCCAGGCCTGTGAAAACACTCCGGGTCCAGGGACATGAACTAACAGAGTGAGAGACCAATGACTCGCTTTTCTCTGGGTCCCAACCTCCGGAAACTTAACTGAAAACGAGCCTGGGATTATTATTAAAAATGAACTTTGGATACATCTCACACTGAATACAATTTTACAGGAATACGTTTCGGTTAACATGACGAATAACACAACTGAAGAAGGTTAATGGACCAACGGGGGGGTGACGTATGAAGTGACTGGGAGAGAGTCATTCACCTGGACTCCCGATCAGACGGGACAGCTCTCGGGCCCGGGATCACACCGGGTCTGCCCGGTGTTCAGTTAGTGAAAAGTGAAAATTTAGTGAAAAGGACACTCTGGTTCAACGTTCCAGGGGTGATCGTCCCCAAGTGAGTCCTCCCCCTCAGACCGGACTAAACACTCTTTTGAGTTGATCATACTCAGATGAGCGTCCAGTACCCGATTTAAACATAAGAATCTACATTCAATATTTAACAAATGTCCCCCAACCCGGTGTCGGTACGTCTTCTCTCTGTTCTGAAGTTCGTCCGAGTTTTTCTGTTCGGTCATATTAGGTCGGGTGTTGTTCTTGTTATCCTGTCAATCATGTATCTTGTTGTTTGTTATAGTACTTTTCAGAAGAAAGGCGTTTGCTTTTTGTTTTTCTTTTTTTTGTATTTTTTATGAATATCTAGGAGTTAAAAAGATAATTGTTTTTTTTAGTTTGTTAAAAATTTTAATTATTTGTGGCAAATCCTCCTTGTTATTTTTTTCTTGAAAACGTGTAACCATCAATAATCTGTGGTTAATTTATGTTTATTATATTTAACTGATGTGGTTTAGATTTACTAACACTAACCCTAATAAAACGTAAGATCCTCAATGCTGTAAAATCTCTACTGTTCATTATTTTCTAACCGACGTTCCATGTTTCGGGGCTCTATATAGACTGACATGAGCTGTCAGACATTAATGTTATGCTACATAGTAGCAGAGAGATGCAAATCAATTTTGAGAATTTATATCGGTGTTAATTATAAATTCTGAAATTAATTATTTTTTTGATCAGCTGTACTATCGATATAGTTAGACTGGTGTAAACTGTAGTTAGTCTCATATTTTGTTTGATTATTACCCATATAACTTTTTAATAGTATAAGTTCTTTTAACAAATGTATGTATAGTTGAAGAGTTTGAATTTTTAACATTATCTCGTGATCTATCAGGAATAGTAGGTTCACTTCGTTCGTATGACACTTCGTTATTGGGTATGTAATGCCTTTCTTAATTTTTCTCGCGCGTCGTCAAAACGATGGGTAACGTCCTCGTGTAGTAGAGGTGTATTATTAAAATAAATAATGGTTCGGTGATTGGAAATATATTAGAAAATCTGGCTATTTGTCCATTTTGATCTAGTGGAAGATCAATTTAATGCTTTATAAGGTTTAGAATCCTTTAGTGACCCCGCGTTTTCGAGAAGTATTTTTCGTATATCAGAAATTGTCTTTTTATCTATATGTGTATCCCAAAAGGGGGTATTTTTTGACTGCCTAAAGTAGAATTTAAGTGTGCCTGCTTTCTAAGTCTTACATTTCGTTTTTTTTGGGTGTTGGTTTTTAGGTTAATTACAGTCTCAGATATGGATGGGGCTTTTCTATGAATTGTTCCATATCTGTTTTATTTCTAAGGACCTTGGTAATTTCTCTCTGCAATCAATTCCATTCGACAATTCCACAATTCCACAATTCGACAATTCCACTCGACAACTCTTTCGAGTTGTCGATTCTGTTGAGGTAATTTAACACGCTCCCTTTAAGAAATATATAGAGGGATAGATATCGAGATAGCGAGAGAGATAGTGATAGAGAGAGAGAGAGAGATAGATCGAGATAGAGAGAGAGAATTATACTTACATATATTGAGTTGATAGAGATATATCGAGATAGAATCTATATAAGAAATATTCGTTATAGCTCCAAAAAAATGTACGTGTGGCGGTCTATGGGGGTATGGTTATTTAAAAATTATTTTAAATTAAAGAAAGCTAAGACTACATTCTTAAGTCTGCAATCACTCATGCATACACTTTAAGTAATTTAACTCAGAAGAACTGGGATGATTGTCAAAATACTTTACTGCACCGGACGCTTCAAATATAGAATTGTACCATGTTGTGTTGAGTTATTTGTTTCCGGACCCATTCAAAATTAAAACGCATTTATATATAGTTACTTTGAGCTTTAATATTAGCAGATGTATTAGTTGTAGTTTGTAGAATGCACTCTTTGACATCCTCCTTAATGTGTCCTAAAATGTTCAACTTGATACTCTGACCTGTTCTTGAGACACACCCTTTTAAAAACCGGCTTCATCATAGTTTCTTTTTATTTGTTTCAAAATACGCTTTTGGAGATTTATTATAAAAAATTCCCTCTTTTCAGTAACAAATCTTATAGTTGATTAATAATCAGATTGCACAGCTTACAACCCCAGCATGCTGTTTTGTTTTGAGTTTTTCATCATGAGCGGAATCAATTTGGTCTGAATAATAATGAACAAAATGGTTAAGTAGAAATTTTAATACGAGATGATAACAGTGAGTCAGCAAGGAAGGGTGCAAGAAGAGGCTGTTTGCCCTCTAATCACTTCGATCATTAAAATTAAACGTTAAAATCGATTTCGATTTGAACGATCAATCGATCAAATCGATCATTAAACGTTCAAATCGTTTGCGTAACTTAATCTAGGAGAGTTTTGCCTCTCCATTTGATTCCAGATTATCCAATATTCAGGGCCATGTTCATTAAAATAAAGTCCAGAAACATAAGTGTATTGACCCATGGCTGTGTCGGATACCTACTATAAGACCTTTACGTCATATAAACATTTATATGACATATACCTGTGTCACTCCGGAGAGATGGAAACCCGGGTTCACAGTTTTTTTTAGATACCTGAACCTAACCTAGTCAGTTCTTTCGTAAGCAGCCGTCTGGTCATAAAAGCGGTAATTCAGAATTGGGGACAGCGTATTTTTTTTGACTAGAGGTTTTTTAATCAGCAATTATAACTTCCATACGCTAAATCTATGTACAAAGTAATAAGTAATTTTAGATGTGTAGTCCATTCTAATACCTCGGATGATATAGACAAATTCATCTACAATCTTAGTAACCCCCGCCGCGTGCTGCGGCTAGCGGGCTGAGAGGAAAAGTCCATTTTTTAGTTCCACTTAAAAGCACAGAAAGAAATAATTCAGCTTCAACAGGACAGCTTAGAAAAACAACTAAACGAGAACCACGTCAAAATTACCAAAGAACTTCAGAAACAAAGAGATTTCTGCTCAAATTTAGAGAAAATAGTTGCAACATATTTTACAGTTGAAGTTAACCTACCCCTCAGCCCTCACTTGGAAAATCTACTTGCTAACAATTGCGACGAAGGACCATCCCAACCCGTATATTTTGCAATTCCAAATCAAGCTCGTCATCACCACATAAAACCCCAATTGGAAACAAATCAACGGAATCTTCCAACGGATAACAATATAATCACGAGGACCCAGTACCCTGACGCCCAAGAGAATGTTATTACGGGCCAAGATTCCTCAGAAATCTATGCACAACAAGGAACACCCAAAACACAACCATCGCCAGAAGCCGCATAAAACTAAGAAATGCCAGACAAGAGACTAAATCGAGCTAAACAAAAACAAAAAGAGGTAAAAATTCTTTCTCCTCAAAATCCCCTTCTAATACATTAAAATAACTACATTTTATAGGATGTGATGTTTATCGAAAAAAAAGTAGTAAATAACCCAATATTCGAGCGACAACTCGTTAAACTAGATAATTTTTTTTCTTCTATAAATAAAATTTTTTTTAATTAAAAAATAAATATATAAAAAAATGCAGATTAAAAATTAAATTTTAAAAAAAAAAAAAAAAAAAAAAATGCAATGAATAGCCATCCTTAACTTAATAGGAATTTTTAATCACCCTTTGGGTTACCCCCCCCCCCAGAGTAGGTCCACCTGACGATCACTATGGATCGCTTAATGAGGAGGTTTACTTCAGGGCACGATGATCAAATCCGTATCCTAGGTGCGGCCGTCTATCCATCCATAACACCCGACCACTACAGTCCAAAATATTACTTTTAATCAAAAAAAAGTATTCGGATCGTCGCTTGAATAGATTCTCTGTCTTCTCAAAATCAATTTTGTGGAATATTTATTTTTAATCATCATGACAACGATATAATCGAATACGGAACTCAAAAATATACTAAATCTAATCACAAGAAAAGGTGACCGGAAATAACCACCACCCAAACTTGCCGTAAAGAATATAAAACGTCAAACAACTTAAAAAATTTTGGTCAAGAATATATATGTGCGAGCTGATATCGTGTTAATTACCAAGTTAAAAGGCAATTGTGAATACAGATAATTAGCGGCAGTCTAATGATCAAACAGTTTGATTTATATATGCGCGTATGTGTATACTTTTGTGGGTGTGTGTGTATATATATATATATATATATATGCGTATATACGTGTGAGGATAGTAATAATGCGAGTCAAAATTTACCTGCATATAAAGGTGTGATGACTTACCTGGTCATAAGTATAGGGTTTTCTGTCAACTTACGTAACAGAAGCAAGCCCAATTAATACTTCAAAAATTATCCATGTAAGCCTAATGAAAAAAAAAAAAAATCTGTCCCAACACATTTAAGTCAATATGAACTGAAGACTCTACAAGAAATTAACTAATTGAAAATAGCTATAAGTAAGATTGTATATTTTCTGGTTAAAATAACGAATGTTTAATCCGAATATATGTTTCTTGGCCTTTATATTATCATTAATATTAATTAAATTAATTAAAAGACCCCACCAATTAGCTAAAAAAAAAAAAAAAAAAAATTCCCGTAACGCCAATTTTGCTAATAAAAAAAAACTTCGGTGAATGTTAAAAAAATTATGTGATTCCAATGACCCTGGTAAATTGTTGATATGATAAGAAATTAACACCAAGGATACCAGGTAGAAGCCATTAAAATTTATGGTAGCATAGTCAGAGTACCTAAGCGTAATATTCACGAGTTAAGAAACTTTCCCTTTTCATTTAGTAATTAACAAAAAATTGCTGACCCGTGTACCATGTGTATTTTGAACTAATCGCATACCTATAACTGATAGTTCTTTCGCCTAAAAAAAAAGGTAATAATTAACTTACGTTTATCAACGTTTATTAATAATAATTAACGTTTAATCATATAGTGATTATAAATTGGTGTAACAAAAGCCGAATAAATAAAATACAATTCCATTTCGAAACCTAAATGAACAAAGGAAATTAATTGCTAAATAATTAATGCAAAACAAAATAGTAAACCTGAAAGGTGAAAATAAGCTAAAATTGTAAAATTTAAAATGCCGATCTGGTGCATAAATTTTGACCTATAGAGATGCGATAAATTGTTTAATAAGAGGCATATCCGCAGATACAAGTAAAACAACGAGAGCGGCGTAATCATTAAGTCATAAAAATAGGCCCCTTGAGAACCCTCAAAAAAACCTATGAAAACCAAAAAGGGAGAGTTTTATGATCGAACCTCCTAAACAATTTGTTAGTTGAATTTCTGTAGTGATGTAGTCGAACGCTAACTAGAATATCTATAAGCCAGGTGCGATAAAACCATAAATCAAAATATTTCGACAAAAAATCCCTGTGATATAAAAATTAATCACATATCACTCGTGCAGATTACAAAATAAACCTTCCGTTGATCAATAAAATACATAAAATAGTTAAAAAAATTGCACGATATCGTACCTGCGAATCGCAAATAAGACAGATTAAAGCAAAAAAAAAAGAAAAAGCATTGATTAATTCTATTTTTTTAATTGAGATGGCCCTCTATCGAGGAAGCGTTTTGCCATCAAAAATGGTGGTACCATGAACTTAATTCGTGGCCAATGTACAAGCTAATTAAACCAGTAATTGTATAACTATTAACAAAAATAGCTTTATTGCTGTACAATCGCTAAGTGAAAGATAAAACACTCGCAAAAAAAATTATATCAATAATTTTAGCGGGAAATTATCTTAGAAAGGGCGGTATCAATGGGAAATGGAACCGCATGGCTGGTATGATAAAGAGTGGCGAGTCTTGCGATAAGACCATTCGCCGATGGTCCAGGGATCAATTGTACGATATATGCCTATATATATATATATATAAGGAAAAAAAAAACGCGCATTGATTAATATTTCAATTTTTGATTGCCAACTATAGAGAATATGTTTCCCTAGTAAATAATTGTTGTACCAGAAATTAAGATTGTAACTAACCAGTAGCTAAATAGCACGTAGTTTTGCAACAGTTAGCAAAGCAGTAGAATGCTTACAGCCGAGAGTCAAATGATAAGCACTCATTAAAAACCCTAAAAATTGCAGCAATAAATTCAAACAATAGTCAAACTTGTCAATAAGGCGAGCCAAACTCTACAAAAGAACCGCGCAATCAAGGTATAATAAATAACCTGTAACAAAAGATTAACAAAGAAAAAAACTTTTTTCTAGGCCAGACAGTTTCTCAGCCTCAGAAAGGTTTAGAACTGTGATTGGAGGTTAATAACGAATATAAAAGACCAACACGCCAAACTAATATTAAATAAAATTATTAGATTAAGATTATTCAATAATTCATATTATATATATAAGATAAAAATTTTAATAAAATAGCCTAACCGCAGAGGAAAAAAAAAAAAACAATCAGCAAAAAATTAAAATATTTTAATTCACAAAATATTTAAGAAAAATTTAAAAAGCGTTTATATTAAAAGTGACACATAAAGTAAATTTTATGATATATAAAAAAAATAGCAAATTGAAGTTAAGCTAATGGCTTTTTAACAATAGCAAATATATTCTGCTTCAGAAATGTAGTTAAATTTCTGCGAGTTCTCAAAATTGACACAAACCTCACAACATACTGTTAAGTACTAGTAAGTAAAAGAAAAAAAAAATCAAACCAGTATAGGCCTGTCAAAATACAAGAATAATAACCAAAATAATTCAGAAATCAAGTAATGCAAAAAATAACCAATTGATGTGAAAAAAAGAAAGAAAGAGAATTTTTTTGTTGCTTCCAAAAATTACAGTAACTCATAAGTGCACCTACAACAAAACAATATTCAATAATTTCACTAACCTTTTAAACCAGTCACGGCCTTGAATCCCTGCGAATCCCTATTCCCCAACAAGTAATATAGCATAGTAAATCACAAATATTTACAAGAGCTAAGTCTTGTTCACTAAGGACCAAAAAAAACCTTAACTGAAACTAGTGAAGTTATAATGAGCATATATATGAATAACTCAAGGGTAATTTCTAATCTAACAAAGCGAAAGTTGAAGCAATAAAGGAGATCAAGTGTAGATTTTAACACCTGTAAAGTACTCTTTCCCTTTGCCCTGAAACATGCTTCAAAGACCCCGCAGCAATATAGATAAATTATCGAACTTTCTCCCTGAATCAAACTCTTACAAAAGGATAACCTACTAAAGACTCTCGCGATAAAGCGATACAACCCGTGAAATTTATTTAATGGCTATTTTTTGTATCTTTACTGTTTTTAAATATATAAAGTCTAAATCAATCTCTGATAATAACTATATTAGTATTCACAAGAGGTTCTTAAAATTCAAAACCACATGCAGGTCTTTTCTAGTTTTTTATGAATGGTTCTAAGGGATGACTTGTTAACAAAAAAAAATATTCCAACTATGTCTTATATTGGCAGTAGTCAAAACCGAAATAATACCCCCTTCAATGGACGTAAAAATACCAAATTAATCATAGTAACTGTAATACTAAGCACACGTCTGGTATCTTGACCGTAACACGGGACCAGTCACGAAGCGCGTCTAAATCCCCCCCCTCCAAACAAGGTCGTTCGGATTTGTCGGAAGAAAAAAAAACTCCCTTTACTAATGTAAGGAAGAGAAA
>NW_028297792.1:0-10473 GCF_049724085.1 Artemia sp. Qi Xiang Cuo
TAAATGCTTTATCAACATCATTTGTCGGATATATAAGATAAAATTGACAAAATCCAAGTACCAGAGTGAATAAATTCATTATCAACATCCTTTGTCGGATATGTCGGATAAAATTGACAAAATCTAAGTATCAGTTTGATTAAATTCTATATCAACACCTCTTTCTGGAATACATGGGATAAAATTGAAAAAATATAAGTATCAGAGTAAATAAATGCTTTATCAATATCCTTTAAATGCATTATGAACATCATTTGTCGGCTATATCAGATAAAATTGACAAAATCTAAGTACCAGAGTGAATAAATACTTTATCAACATCCTTTATCGGATATGTCAGATAAAATTGACAAAATATAAGTATCAGAGTGATTAAATTCCATATCAACATCTCTTTCTCGGATACACGGGATAAAATTGACAAAATCTAAGTATCAGAGTGAATAAATGCTTTATCAATATCCTTTAAATGCATTATGAACATCATTTGTCGGCTATATCAGATAAAATTGACAAAATCTAAATACCAGAGTGAATAAATTCATTATCAACATCATATGTCGGATATGTCAGATAAAATTGACAGAATATAAGTATCAGAGTGATTAAATTCCATATCAACATCCCTTTCTCGGATACATGGGATAAAATTGACAAAATCTAAGTATCAGAGTTAATAAATGCTTTATCAATATCCTTTAAATGCATTATCAACATCATTTGTCGGCTATATAAGATAAAATTGACAAAATCTAAGTATCAGAGTGAATAAATGCATTATCAACATCCTTTATCGGATATGTCGGATAAAACTGACAAAATCTAAGTATCAAAGTGATTAAAGTCAATATCAACATCCCTTTCTCTGATACATGGGATAAAATTGACAAAATCTAAGTATCAGAGTGAATAATTTCTTTATAAATATCATATATATGCATTATCAAAATCATTTGACGGATATATAAGAGAAAATTGACAAAATCTAAATATCAGATTTAATAAATGCATAATAAACATCATATGTCGGATATGTCGGATAAAACTGACAAAGTCTAAGTATCCAATTGATTCAATTCCATATCAAAATCAATTTCTCAGGTACAAGGTGTAAAATTAACAAAATCTAAGTATCAGAGTGAATAAATGCTATATCAACATCCTTTAAATGTATTATCAACATCATTTGTCGGCTATATAAAGATAAAATTGATAAAATCTAAATACCAGATTTAATAAATTCATTATCAACATCCTTTGTCGGATATGCCGGATAAAACTGACAAAGTCTAGGTATCCGAGTGACTAATGTCCTTATAAAAAACTCATTCTGGGGTACATGGGGTACAATTGACAAAATATAAGTATCAGAGTGAATAAGTACTTTATCAACATCCTATATATGTGTTATCAACATTATTTGTTGGCTCTGTCGGATACAAGTCACAAAATCTAAGTATCAGAGTGAATAAATTCATTATCAACATCCTTTGTCGGATATGTCAGATAAAATTGACAGAATCTAAGTATCAGAGTGATTAAATTCTATATCAACATCCCTTTCTCGGATACATGGGATAAAATTGGCAAAATATATGTATCAGAATGTATAAATTCATTATCAACATCCTTTGTCGGATATGTCGGATAAAACTGACAGAATCTAAGTATCAGAGTGATTAAATTCCATATCAATATCCCTTTCTCGGATACATGGGATAAAATTGACAAAATCTAAGTATCAGAGTGAATAAATGCTTTATCAACATCCTTTAACTGCATTATCAACATCATTTGTCGGCTATATCGGATAAAATTGACAAAATCTAAGTATCAGTTTGATTAAATTTTATATCAACATCCCTTTCGCGAATACATGGATCTCCAGGATCTCCAGATCTCCTGGCTCTCCAGATCTCCTTTAAAATAATCTCTTTCATTCTCAAAGGATTCCGTTGAAACATTTAAGTTTAAAAGCTTTATTATATCTCTCTTAAGTCAGAGGATTCAATCTTGAAGTAATGAGAAATAATAGCTTTTGTAGCGTAGAGAGTGATGGAAGACCAGGTTGCAAGACCAAGGGATTCAGACAAGAAGTAAGACATACACTTCAGATTCATTCTAAGTTTTATAAATTAGCCATAGAATTCAGGTGAAAGTACATTTGTTTAATTCCAGCTTTAGAGCTTAATTTAAATAAAATTTTAAATAATGTATTTTGTCAGGTTAAATCAAATGTTAGGCAGTATAAGGTCTCCCTTTAGAAAAAGTGCATTTTCCCCAATTATAAAACACAATACTGAATAGGGGTGTTTCGAGGAATATTTCGAACTAATCTTTAGACCCCCCCCCCCTCTTCCAGCGGTAAGCACTGACACAAGTAATTGAACCACAATTGATTCAATATTCTAGAAGAATATATCTAGAAAAGAATGAAAAAAGTTTTTGACACTTTGGAAGTGAAGAGAAATTTATTTTCAGAGGATAAATTAGTAACAGTAAAAATAACGTTAAAAATGGATCAAAATAATGTATGTGAAAAGTTAAGATTGATGTCTCGTCCTTATTTTGTCCAAAGTTCAGTCATGGTAATGAAGCTAAAAATGAATCTTGGACTTAATTCTGATAAAAACTGATGCCAATTTAGTTTTCAATTTTTTTTTTTAAAGTAGCTGAAACATTTCGAAAAATCGAGGAAATGCCGACAAATTGACGGTGCGCCACTGATATTTTTTTGGTGGTGGCAGAATTTTGTCCGCCAGAGCTGAATTTTATTTCGGCGTGGTATTGGTGTCTATTTTCAGTCGGAATATGCAGTATTTATTAATTCTTGCATAAGTATGAATAATATTCCAAAAAAAAACAAAAAGCAAGCGTGAAAAGTCAACAAAACCAATGAAAAAAACAAAAATTAAAAAATAAGTAAAATTCAATAAAAGCCAAAAATCATATATTTTACATCGGTTTAATTCTAATAATTCTAATAATAATTTCATTGTTTTTTTTTCCACGCTTGTTTTTTGTTTTTTTCTTCAGCATTTTCATTGATTATATTATTTTGTTCGCGCTGAAGAAGAGAGGCGGCTATTCTCTCGAAATATTCGCTTTGTGTGTTTCTTCAGTATTTTCCTTTGGCCTTTAAAAACCCCATTTTTGATCGTTTTTTGGCTTCATGTTAAAACGAAAAGACTTATTTTTCTAGAAAGATTTTAATTTTAAATTGCTCTAGAAAGTAATTACTTAATATTTGATAAATTTTTTAATTGATAAATAGAATGCTATTCAATAATATTTTTTTATCTAATTTTAGATCTATTTTCACCTTCTTCAAGTCCTATAAGTAAGAGCAGCTATTAGGCCTACACTTTGTAGTGTTTAAAGCATTAAAACCTTGAATAAAGCTTTCATTTCAGGAAATAAACCAAATTTTCCAAGTTTTTGGATTGGAAAATTTACTAACAGAATACAGCTAACAGAATAAGCTGACAGCTTTATTTTGCTCTTTACCAAGAAATTTAACTATAACTTAAAATCCTCAACTACACTTTAAATTTAGTTACATCAAAAAGACAAATTTTCGAATTTTTCCAACCTTAAAAAAAAGAAATCAAATTTTAATAATAATCGAATATGTAATGCCTTTGACTGCTGCAGGAGTTGAGCCTTTTCTTTCAACTGTATTAAGATAAAATATGCTCTGGGGGGGTTAAAAGTCATTATTAGTCATCAATCCTAATATAGTATTTTAAGAATCTCTTGGCTAAAATCTGTGATTTATCCGAGTTTCGATGATAGTATTTTACTTCTCATAGTTTGCATTAATTCCGTTCCAAGATCTTTCATGGTCTTGCCACACATTCTGAAATTTGCCTATCCCATTATAGTTTCTGATGATTTTTACATAAAAAAAGGTAAGTTTTATTGTTAATTTTTTTGTCAGAATATACGAAAACCTACATTGATCTAGAAAATAATTGTTTAGTTTTTTTCTTCTTGCGCATTAAGCTGTATTAATGTTACCATTATATTTTCTGATGATTGTTTCATTAAAAACGGTAGTTTGTACAGTTAATTTTTTTTGTCAGAATATACTAAAACATACATTGTTCTAGAAAATAATTATTCAGTTTTTTTTCTTCTTGCTCATTAAGTTGTCTTAAGAAAAAAATATAACTGCATATGTACTTTGATCTAACGATTAAGAGCTGAGGGGTGATAAAGTGACTTCTTTGTGACGCAAAACACATTTAAATTCAATTTATTAGCTTTAATTTTTAAGTTTGGTGAGACAATTAAATCATCCGGTTGAGGAATTTTCTGTCAATCTTCACTGTGCTGGTATGATGTACGAAATATTTTTATCAAAGCAGGGGTAGTTATGGGGATTCAAATGGGAATATCTAATCATAATACATTTAAGAGATGAATAAAGTTAGTTGAATTCAGCTGCTAAACTTAGGGAGACTATATTATGTTATGGGAACTAATGTAGAAAACCTCTATTGATTGGTATTTTTTAATTTCAATTGTCTATTTTTCGTGACTGTTAAGCTGTCGTCAAGTTTTGATGACACTTTATTTACAGTAACATCATCTTGCGAAAATTTTTTTATTGAAAAGGCTAATAAGGCCCTAAATGAACTGGCAAGTCTTGTGAGATTTAGCTGTCTATCTGTTTATGTTTTTAAGACGAATTTCATGACTTTCGTAGAATTGGTACTCCCATTATTTTAAATGATAACCCTTGTCTGAATGGTATATGGTATATATATATATATAAGTGAAGTGTGAATATATATTAGTAGATTATAAGGATGGAAACAACTATTATATACAACCCAATGGGTTTTCCTGATGATTGTTAGAAGATGATGTAAGCGTTTTTTTTATTTATAAATTATTTTTCTCTCTCTCTCTTTCTTTCTATCTCTCTCTGTCTCTCTCTCTCTCCCTTTCTCTCTCTGTGTAATGTTAATTTTTATTTTTTTATTCAGTTTACTTGAATAAATTGACCAGAGTGGGGGGGGAGTTTTCTCAGCAAGGCATAGTCCATGGGGAAGGTATATTCCACGAGGTGGCATTTTCTCCCAGGTTGTATTTTCCGGAGGTATTTTCATATGAGGTTTGCTGTGGGGGGGATGCTGAATGCCCTCCAATCACTAGACTTTTGAAAATGACATTAAACATTTCAAATTTCGATAAAATAATAAAATATGATTAACAAAACCCCCACAGACCTCGGAGCAAACGCTTTAGGCTATTGCAAGTTACCCATTGTTAAAATTTAAGGTTTTTTTAGAAGGTATGGTCGTACATACTCTGGAGAAGGCTAATTTGATTAAAAATTATAATTTTAATTTAATTTTTGAAGACTCGTAGGTATCAGAGGACATTCAGTTTCCCTATTAATCGCGACTCTCCCCCCACCCCCTCCCAAATACATCTGATAAAAATAAAAATAATATTTTGTTTAAAATATTATAAGGGTCAAATAACCATTTCTTAGGGGTTAACAATCCCATCAGAAGCGCTGGGAGCAAAGTTAAGCTAGTTAGTCAATGTTAACACATAAGGTTTTAGTGTAAACATTTTTTGTATGAACTTGGGGGGGGTGCTCAGTCGAAGGGAAATCAAAGTTTCACTGTACTCTTTAAGAGTTAAAAGTGATCGAAGGGTTTACACCCCATCCTCTTTTTCCCCCCAAATATCTCAGATCGATGACTTTGAGATAACTGTTTCATTTAAAACAGTTCAAAGGTTAAATAACTATGCATCCAAGGTTCACAGTTTCTAGCCCCAGGTGCAAAGATTTTAAGTTATGCAATTCACTTATTTTTAACACAAAAGGTTTTTTTTTCTTATCAACAAAATAGGGTATGTTTGGTCCTATCAATAAAAAAAGCATAGAGCCTTAAGGTCAAATCTTAGAGAAATCTCAATAAGAATTCCAAACACATTCAAAAAATATTTTTTCCTTAATTGGTTGTGAATAGGAAATGCCAGCAATATTTACAATGGCTGATGGTATTAGCCGTCAAGTTGTTCGGAAAATGTTTAGGAGCATCTTCAACTAAATCAAGAGGTACTCAAGTTTTGCAAGACGACGTATCTTCAATGTTTCAGGAACAGCTGAGTGTATAAACCTTAGGATATGAGGTTTAAACTTTCAGGGCATATTGAAGGAATGTTGAAAAAAGCTGGAGGGCAACCAGTCCCCCTCCCATATCCTTTCTAGCTGCAATCTCCTCAAAGACATCTGGTCAAAATTCGTTATCTAGATTTACATAGGTCAAATATTTTCAGCACGTATTTTTATTACTTAATGTCCAGAAAGGTCTGATTCATCTGAAAAAAAAGAGAAATAAATCAGCTTTAATGGTTTGAGACATCGGATCTTCTGTTTTTTGCAAAAATGAAGCAAAGCTTTCTTATGAATGATTTTGACAGGTGTTTATATCATAACCTTGAGAAACAAGCAATTCCAACAAGCATGAGCATGTAAAAATCCTAACTTGTGTTTTACCAATTATATTGCCATATGTTTTTAGAATACTAAAAAACAGAGTTCAGCGGTTCTGTGGCACGATGGTTCAATTGCACGAGGGTTCAGTTGCAAGGGAATTTAGTTAAAAGGGTTGAATTGCGCGAGGGTTTAGTTAAATGGGGTTTAGTTGTCCGGTGGCTCAGCTACACGATGGTTCAGTTCCACGGGGATTCGTTTATACGGTGGTTCAGTTGCACGATGGTTAGGTGTTTTAGTTACACGCACACCATACATTGTCCTTGTTAGATCAAGGGTACACTTGTTCAAAATCTAGCTAATGTTGTTTGTTTCCTTACACAAAGAAAATTAATACTTCGTTACTCTTATCATTACGCAAAAGTCAAACTTTGCTATCTTTACAATTTATTCAGGTTATGATGGCTTTCCCATATTTTTACAACTTCAAGTTGTGGTGAGCGTTTTAGTGCAGTAGAAATTCTTTTGTACAAAGAGGAGAGGGCCCTCGGAAACTCTGAAGAAGAGACTGTAATCTCTGGTGCTGTCAGTGGATTAGCTACCCCAAACAGTTGTGTGAATGTGGCTAGTGGGGTTTCTCGGAAGAGCAGCAACTCTAAATCTTTTCATGAACATATATGATAAAAACGAGGCTGCTCGAGCAAATAACGTGTCAGAAAGACAATGCAGAACAGGATGAAAATGATGATGTGGTTCGGTATCAAGTAGATTTATATTTGGGCTTGTCAGCCCTAACCAGGAGATCAAAAGGTCCTCCTCTAGTTGATTCAATCAATGCAACCACTGCCTTCTAGAAAAGATATTTTACTCAGCTGCCATGGATTGCAGCTTTGGAAAAAAAAAGTTCTATCGTTGGCGGTAACAAGTGCCGTAGAAGAAAGTATTTTCAGGAATGCAGGACGAATCGTTGCTGCTGAGTTCTATGTTGATCCCACACCGTATAAAAAAGCTTGTTTTTATACATGATATCTACAAGTTTGTCAAAGCTTTAAAGGAAAGTGATAGAGATTATTTCTAGCTATGTGTTTTGAAATTTTTTCTCCTGGCTCCTTAAACGGTCTGAGGATTGACAAAATGGGAAATTTAAAGCTTAATTCAAATTAAACTCTGAATTTTAAAGCTAGAATTAAAAATTTAATAATAAATAATGCTTTTCTTTGTAAGATGTTGCCTCTTTTTATGTAGAACTTTTTCTTTACAAAATGCTTCCTCTTTTTTTCGCTTTGAACAAACTGTTCTCAAAGAATGACATGCTAAGTTTTTTCAAAATTGGCTTTATAAAAAAAAATCAAAAAAATCAAGTATTAAATCCTAGACACTGAGGTAGAACTTTGATCGTTTGATATGCTTACACACCATGTCGTCCACAAACGCAGTACCTTAATTGCCAAGATGGGAAGGAATATAAATAATCTCTTTCATTCTCAAAGGATTCCGTTGAAAAATTTAAGTTTAAAAGCTTTATTATATCTCTCTTAAGTGAGAAAAGAATGAAATCTTTTCTCACTTTAAGTTGTACAGGTAATTTTTTTGTCAGAATATAAAAAACTACATTGATCTAGAAAATAATTATTCAGTTTTTTTTCTTCTTGCGCATTAAGCTGTCTTAATGATCCCATCATATTTTCTTATTATTATTTCATAAAAAACGGTAGGTTTTACTGGTAATTTTTTTTTTTTGTCAGAATATACGAAAACATACATTGATATAGAAAATAATTATTCAGTTTTTTTTCTTCTTGCGCATTAAGCTGTCTTAAGAAAAAGTATAACTGCTTATGTACTTTAATCTAACGATTAAGAGCTGAGGGGTGATAAAGTGACTTCTTTGTGACGCAAGACACATTTGAATTAAATTTTTTAACTTTAGTTTTTAAGTTTGATGAGGCAATTAAATCATCCGGTTGAGGAATTTTCTGTCAATCTTCACTGTGCTGGTATGATGTAAAAAATATTTCTATCAAAGCAGGGGTAGTTATGGGGATTCAAATGGGAATATCTAATCATAATACATTTAAGAAATGAATAAAGTTAGTTGAATTCGGCTGCTATACTTTGGGAGACTATATTTTGTATATTATGTTATGGGAACTAATGTAGAAAACCTCTATTGATTGGTATTTTTTCATTTCAATTGTCTATTTTTTGTGACTGTTAAGCTGTCGTCAAGTTTTGATGACACTTTATTTACAGTAACATCATCTTGCGAAAATTTTTTTATTGAAAAGGCTAATAAGGCCCTAAATGAACTGGCAAATCTTGTGAGATTTAGTTGCATATCTGTTTATGTTTTTAAAACGAATTTCATGACTTTCGTTGAATTGGTACTCCCATTATTTTAAATGATAACCCTTGTCTGAATGGTGTATGGTGTATATATATGTATATATATATATATATATATATATATATATATATATATATATATATATATATATATATATATATATATATATATATATATATATATATATATATATATATATATATATATATATATATATATATATATATATATATATATATATATATATATATATATATATATATATATATATATATATATATATATATATATATATATATATATATATATATATATATATATATAAGTGAAGTGTGAATATATATTAGTAGATTATAAGGATGGAAACAACTATCATATACAACCCAATGGGTTTTCCTGAAGATTATTGTTGAAAGATGATGTAAGCGTTTTTTATTTATAAATTATTTCTCTCTCTTTCTTTCTCTCTCTCTCTCTCTCTCTCTCTAGCTCTCTCTTTATGTGTAATATTAATTTTTTTGTTTTTTTATTCAGTTGACTTGAATAAATTGACCAGAGGTAGGGAGGGCCAAGGCTCAGTTCCCATGATTTATCATTACTTATTTTTTCAAAACTGTGGATTCTGATGTAGTTGTGATTGCAGCAGCTTTGTTCCAGCAGCTTCAGATTGAAAACCTGTTTGTCATCTATAGACATGGAGCAAAGACGAAAACACTGCCCATTAACGATATTACTTATCGTCTAGGACTTGACAGGTCTCGCAGCCTTCTCTTTTTGTATGCCTTCTCTGGATGTGATACGACTTAATCTTTTGCTTTTCATGGAAATCATGGTGCTTTGAAGACATGTAAAGCTGTGGAATCCATTCTTACGACTTTCGTTGCTGTGAGTTCATCAGGAGCCCCGCTCCTAGATTGCCACTTTACAGACATCCAGTGATTTGTCGTCGTTCTTTTCGAAAAATCAAGCAGCTTGTCTGAAGTTACGGAAGGAAATTTTCACACGAAAAACAGTCGGAATGGAAAGACCTCTCCCAACAGTGGCTGCTCTTGAGCAGCATACCAAGCGCGCTTACTTGCAGGTCCAGATATGGGTATCATCGTGTTGTCTTGAACTTTCCCCACTGGATCTAGGTTTCTACGGCTTGATGAAGCATGACGGAAGCTGGGAGCCTTTCTGGACTATCTGCCTAAGGCAGCGACAATTTGCAAAGGACTGCTCAAATGTGGCTGTAAAAACAGGTGCAAATGTGCAAAAGCTTCTCTTAAATGCACAGATCTCTGTTCTTGCAAAGATTGTGACAATCAGTACAATCAGTGGTGCACTTTTTGTAGCTTTAATTGTCAGAAGCCGATTTCGAGCTTTATCCTGTCCTTGAGAACCTTATTTTCTTTTTTAGTAATCTTTATGATGAAACAAGTCAAAATCGGCTATTTCATTCCTATGATCCATGTGATTGTTTTTTAACTATTTTGAAATATCTGAAGTAGTTTAATATTCTAAATTTTATCATCATAATAGTATGCTTCTTACGTCCAAAGATCCTTAAGTCAAGTTTTTTGAGTTGAATAGATGTTTTTTTTTTACTGAGAGCTTATTGAGTAGATATGAAAAGTTAATTAATTACTTACAATAAAAACATATGATCTCCTTCTGAATGTTATAG
>NW_028297793.1:0-10472 GCF_049724085.1 Artemia sp. Qi Xiang Cuo
CGGTAAAATTCTACTTTAGTTACTTTTGGCTATCTTGGAAAGGGGTTAGGTTAGGAAAATGAAACTGTCAGGGATGGATCTACATGCTAAGGTATGTCACGGGAAAGTACTTTGAAATACCTACCTCCACTCCTCTCCCCCATCTATATAATGGTAAATTACTGCATATTACTAGTTGTTTTATCTCACATTTCATCCTATATTAATATCATAATTATAAATCACTGCTTACCTTACACAACTTCAGCTTTTAACCTTGTTCATTAAAATATATTCCAAAATCCTATTTTCATTTAGCATTCATCCTTTTAAACTTACTTACTATATAGATGATCTGCTTATGGAACCCGTTTGTGATGTCAGAACTTTGTTATCATAACCGCTTTATGCAAATGCAATGGGGTAGAAGAGAGTGTTGATAAGCAAGCCATTTAAACTATTAGTTAGGGAAGGGATTTGACAAGAGATAAGACCAGTAAAAAAATCCAAATTGTTTTTAGAGGACAAATTATGTTATGAGAAGATGTTGAGCGTATAGCTCATAAAGTTTCTGTTGAGTTTATTGAAACACTAGCATGGACTTTGTGTAGTTACGGACTCTCCATAAAACGTTTAAAAGAGCAAAGATGCACCTTAGCCAGGGGGGAATTTGTGCTTGGGGTGGATTTCTAAGGGGAGAATTGTCCGTTGGGAGGGAAATTTCAGATGAGTGAATATTCTGGGGGAAAGGTTACGCTGGGGGGTATTGACGGAATTACTATATGAAATTCTTTTTAATTGTTTTATATTCTCTTTGCCAAATTTTTTATTCGGAGATGTTCCAGGGGTTTTTTCCTTTGCGTTTTGTTTTGTGGGAAATATTTCTATAGAACAGGGCATTTCTGGAGTGGCCAAGAAACCAATATATATATTAAAGTCTTATTCCAACAAAAAATGCTAAGGAGAATTTTTCAGGGTGAGTTGTCCACAAGCAATTTTACAGAGGGAGGATTCTCAGCAAGGAAAGAATTGTCTGGAGGGACTTTGACGGGGGGAGGTGCACTTTATGTTGGATGAAATTTCCACGTAGGAGTTACGTGAGGGGGAGGGGTATATTTCATAGTGGGTGAGTCAGATTTAGCAGCATTATTTGAAAAACAAACAGAAATTATGCCATATATGAAGGATTGCCCCTCCTCAATACCTGATTCTTTACGCTAAAGTTTGACTGTTTACTAAAATTGAAAAAAGAGGCTTTAAAAGTGCTAACAGCTTTAGCGCAAAGAGCAAGGAATTGAGGAGGGGCGACCCTTCATATCCGGAATAAATCTTCTCAAACTAATATACCAATTGTGTTTTATTTTTTCATGCACTGTGAGCCAAAATCAAACCAGCATTAGTTGAAAAACGTTCAGAAATTAAATAAAAAACAAGTTTTATTAACTGAAAGTAAGGAGCGACGTTAAAACTCAAAATGAACAATAATTATTTTGTATATGAAAGGGGCTGTCCTCTCCTCAACCCCGAGCTCTTTACGCTAAAGTAACGTAAAGAGCAAGGCGTGGAGGAGGGGAAAGTCCCTTTCATATACGGTATAATTGCTGTTTGTTTTAAGTTTTAATGTCGCTCCTTACTTTCAGTTAAAAAAAAACTTGTTTTTATTACTTAATCTCATAAAGACGATACTTTTGTCAGCATATGAAGAACCGTGTATATTGCAATTATATCTGTCTTGTTTTGTATGCAAAGTAACACAAGAGACGAAAATTAACGTACAAGAGAGTAGTGAAGAATTATGGTATACAAAGTAATATTTGGCAGGGATAGTCACTAGTGATAAATCACTAGGAGTGGATAAATGATTGGATGATTTTCGGGGATTTGGGGAACCAAATTTTTTTTGGGGTGGCACATAGATTTCTGGGGAAGTCCCCGAAAATTTGGGAATAGTGCAAGCCCTGCTTGATTTCTAATCAGTAAAATCAAAATGCTTAAACCACACGAGAAAAGAAAAGCTTCAACGTTGCGGTTGACGCACTAATGAATTACCGCAAAATTAATTCAACCGAGCACCGCCGCCTCTTCCGGTGGCACGCCAGCAACGTTGTGACACTTCAGTGGCGGTCAACCAAGCGCCTCCTTGGTGGCGTTTGGTTGATGCACCGGCATGGTGCTGGGTTCTAGGTAAGACACAGAGCGCTACAAACATGAGAATCGACTTAAGAGGACAAGTTAAGTCATGGGAAGATGTGTTTGAAATCCTCCTTTGCCCAAAACTCAAAAATTTCCAAAATTTTACTTTAGAAGCTTTTTTAAATATTTCTAAAGCGCTAAGACATAGAGCGCTACAAACATCAGAATCAGCTTTAGCAGACAAATTATGTTATGGGAAGATGTTTTTGAAATCCCCCTTCCCCCCAAACTCAAAATTTTCAAAAATTCTACTTTATAAGCTTTTAAAATATTTCTAAAGCACTAAGAGATAGAGTGCTAAAAACATCAGAATCTACTTCAAAGGACACGTTATATCACGGGAAGAGCTTTTGAAAGTCCCCCTTCCCCCAAACTCAAAATTTTACTTTAGAAGCTTTTTTAAATATTTCTTAAGCGCTAAGACATAGATCGCTACAAACATAAGAATCGACTTTAGAGGACAATTTATTTCATGGGAAGATGTTTTTGAAATCCCCCTTCCCCCAAACTCAAAATTTTAAAAAATTTTACTTTCGAAGCTTTTTTAAATATTTCTAAAGCGCTAATAGATAGAGTGCTAAAAACATCAGAATCGACTTCAGAGGACACGTTATACCACGGGAAGAGGTTTTGAAAATCCCCCTTCCCCCCAAACACAAAATTTTCCTAAATTCTACTTCAGAAGCTTTTAAGATATTTCTAAAGCACTAAGACATAGAGCGCTAAAAACATCAGAATCAACTTCAGAGGACACCTTATATCACGGGAAGAGGTTTTTAAAATCCCCCTTCCCCCCAAACTCAAAATTTTCCAAAATTCTACTTTAGAAGCTTTTAAAATTTTTCTAAAGCACTCAGACATAGAGCGCTACAAACATCAGAATCAACTTTAGAGGATAACTTATGTAATGGGAAGAGATTTTTTAAATCCCCCTTCCCCCCAAACTCAAAATTTTCCAAAATTCTACTTTATAAGCTTTTTAAAAATTTATAAAGCACACATACAAAGACAGTTAAAAACATAAGAATCGACTTCAGAGGACACGTTATATCACTGGAAGAGGTTTTGAAAATCCCCCTTCCCCCCAAAACTCAAAATTTCTGCCAAAGTTAAATTTATGCAACCTGTGACTAAACAAGCGGAATCGTTGGGTCAACCATGTAGGCTCAACACTAGGATATTTGCATCTGTTAAGAAGCGACTATTTCAAAGGCAGGAAAAACGCATACTAAGTTGACCTATCTTTCCAATCATGGGCACCCTCATGGGGGGGGGGCAGGGGTGAATCAGGGGCGCCCCCCCCCTCTGGCTGAATGATGCTGCCTTATTTTTATATTTTTGTTCTGAGATTTCTATTATATAGCATTAAAATTGCCAATTAGATGAGGTTTGCCCCCCCCCCCTGGAATTCAGCTTATGGGCGCCCATGTTTCCAATATATTTATAACCCAATTCACTGTTATCTTTTTTCGACTATTCCCGCTGTTTAATAATGAAACAATTATTTAAGCCGCAATTGATATTAGGAGTTACAGCTTCAGTCTGTAAATGACAATTATTGAGATATGTCTTGCAATTTTTGTGAAATAAATTTCTGTGGTGTTATCATTCAATTTTCTACTGTTGAGGCAGTCTTAGAGTTGTATTATAACCATGGCATGTTATTGAGAAGCAGGAATTGTGATATTTGTGGCCAGATTTGCGTAAAATATAGAAATTTGTTCCGTTGCCAGAAGTCTAGGCTTATACCTATCTGAGGTGGCCGTGAATATTCTCAGGTAAAGTGAAATTTTTCAAAATCGATCTATGACAAAACATGGATGGCTCGTTCACACCTTTCTGAGCTAGAAAATTTCCGTTTTTTGATGATTTGGCTTCAAATACAACCTCCAAGGGAGAATTTCATGATCAATAATGTTATTTGTTGTAAACAAACCTTTGTGGATTGGAGCCAGTTCTACAGAGGTTTGTATGTACATATGTCATTCCAACTTTGCTCCTTTGGGAGGAGAAGGAGTCATTGTTGAGATAGATGAAGCCAAATTTGGGAAGCGTAAATATAATCGTGGTCGGATTGTCGCGGGTAAATGGGTATTTGGTGGAATAGAGCGAGGAACTGGTAATTGATTCATGGTTTCTGTGCCAGATAGAAGTAGTGCCACGTTGTTGGGAATTATCCAAAACCGAATCCTGCCAGGGACAACAATTATCAGCGACTGTTGGAGGGCCTACGATTGCCTGGCTAGCCAGGTCTATCAGTATTTACGCGTCAACCACAGCATAAATTTTGTTGACCCTGCAACAGGTGCTCACACACAAAACATCAAAAGACACTGGCGTGACCTTCAAGACAATATACCCAAATATGGCAGAAGATAAAAACATCTGGAAGGATATCTGGCAGAGCACTATTTCAAAAAAAAAAATATTCAATCTCCTCAAGAATACACCATTTCATGAAACATATATTGGAGCTTTATAACCCCAACTAATTTGTTTTTATGGGTATTATTTACTAATTAATGTTTAAAACGTTGTAACAGAAAATTTGTCAATTTACTGTATCTAACCACATTTGTTATTAATGCAATTCAACTTTTTTTATCCAAAAATTTTAGTGTAGAAATATTAATTCTTGAAGCTACGTGACATTATTAAAGTTTAAAGAGGGAGGGGGAGAGAGGGGGCAGAAGTACATATTTGACTATAGATTATTCGGTACTTGTACATTATAAATAACCCACCACTATGCACGAAAGAAGTTAAGTTTGGTTACTGCTAATGAAATAAAATAAAATAGGATGAAAATACAATATTTTAGAAACAAATTTGGGCTATATATTTGCACATTAGGGGGTGGGGGGTAAATCATAGCATATATTAAATACGTAACATAACCCAGGTACCTTTTTCCCTCCCTAAACCCAAAAAACAACAGTTTAAATATTGTAAACGCAATAAGAAATCACGCTTTGAGATACATTTGTCTACCAAAGATCCGGTTGTCTGGTTTCCTTGTACAGTCTATAGCGGTGGGTTATTTATAATGCACAAGTACCGAATAATCTATATTCGTTTTGATTATTTTTTTTGGAAACCCCTTAACATTTTGAGTTGGGTAACCACGTAGCGCTCTATGTCTTAGTGCTTTAGAAAAATTTTAAAAGCTTCTACAGTAGAACTTCGGAAAATTTTGAGTTTGGGGGGAAGGGAGATTTCAAAAACATCTTCCCATGATATACTGTGTTCTCTGAAGTCGAGTCTGATGTTTTTAGCACTGTATCTTTTAGTACTTTATAAATATTTTAAAAGATTCTAAAGTAGAATTTTAGAAAATTTTGAGTTTGGGGGGAAGGGTGATTTCAAAAACATCTTCCTGTGATATAATGTGTCCTCTGAAGTCGATTCTGATGTTTTTAACCCTGTATCTTTTAGTACTTTAGAAATATTTTAAAAGCTTCTAAAGTAGAATTTTAGAAAATTTTAAGTTTGGGTGGAAGGGAAATTTCAAAAACATCTTCCCATGACACAATTAGTCCTCTAAAAAGGATTAGGTTATTTTTACTGGTCTCTCTTGTCAAATCCTTTCCCTAATTAATACAGTTTAAATGGTCTTATCAACAGAGTTGTTTAGCATGTGCCTGCTACCCTTAACGGTAAGGGTTTCTGATAAGGCAAGTGTGACATCACAACAAACCTGGTTTCATATATTCCCGGGACAAACCTTCGCATGTACATCCATCCCTGAAAGTTTCATTTTCCTAACCCAACCCCTTTCCAAGATAGCCAAAAGTAACTAAAGTAGAATTTTACCCTAACTCAATAATATGATTTGGTATATATTTACCATTTTTTTTTTCTTTTGAGTACGCCCCACCCAACTATCAACAATAGTAAAAAAAAGGCGAACCAATACGAAAAATTGGATAAAAATGGCCAAATCCCCAGCCAAACCACCCCCCCCTCCGAGCCACTGCCTCGGTCACTCCCCCCTCCCACTTTATAGCCTAGTTTTTCAGTCTGGAGAGGCGCAAATCTACGGTACCCTAACCCTAGCTTCTTACTGATTCTCTATGAATCAAAATTGGGTTTATTCCCCTGTCAATGCTTAGACAAACAAAATAGAAACTCACCTAAAAAAATTTTTTATCATTTCACATCGCCTGACTTCTATCCAAAATGTATAAAACGATATTTTCAAGGAGGCACACTTGTGCCACATAAAGAGGCGACCCACCACAATGTTAAGTGATTTCAGGTCCTAGAGGTCGCAGAGAGACGGCGGTGATCGCATTTTGTAGCCCAAGCTCAAACTAAGAAACTTGCAACATTTCATCCTCCTCCGACTTTATCTTCATGGGGTAAACTGGGCCGGAAGTTTGGACCCTCCCACCACAGCCCCCTTTAACGTTGTCCGATTGGGCTGAAATTTAGAGGTTAAGCTTTCCTAGGGCCCGGGAGCTTATCCTGGAAATTTCAGCTCAATCCGATCACTCCTTCCCTGTTTTCAAAAAACCAAATATAGCCACTTAAAATTCATCATCATCATTTCTTTTTTTTTCTTAGCCACGCCTACAGGCCACAGTTGGCAACGGATCCGGTTGAATGAGGACTCATTCGAAGCAGAATTCGACCTGTTAGGGCCTTTTGATATTTTCAGACCGAAAAAATTATCCCCCGAATTTACATTTACGAAAAATCTCGTTTTCCTATATTAGCCCATGTTAATTTTTCCCACCACAACCCCCCTTTAACGTTGTCTGATCGGGCTGAAATTTAGAGGATAAGCTTTCCTGGGGCCTGGGAACTTATCCACGAAATTTCAGCTCAATCTGATCACTCCTTCCCTGTTTTCCAAAAACCACATATCAAGATTTTTGGGAATTTGCTTGCGTCGAAAATAGCTTCTATTTGCTAAACAACAATTACTATTGTATTTGTATAGTCCAGAAATCGATACTCTAGACTGTCACGTGGAAAAACCCGGGTTCGATTCACCATCAGAGCATTTTTTTTATATACTTAATTTAAATGTTAAAAAGAAACTCAGTTTCTTTTTTAAATTATTTGAAAAAAAATACGTTTTCTAAAGATTTAAAGAGGCTGAGTTACAAGTTCGAACCTTAAAACGTACAGGGATTAGGAGGCACCCTGTACGACGTGATTTGAGTATTCAGGAATTAAAAGCCTTAACACAAGAATGTTCAAGAGCGGGGGGTTTGGGGGCGGCAGCCCCCAAACTTTAACTCCTGACACGATCAGCTAACAGTTAGTCAAGCAATAATAAGCAATAAACTGTACAAAAACGTGCAGAAATTATTTGAAAAAAACTACGTTTTCTAAAGAGTTAAAGAGGCTGAGTTACAAGGTCGAACCTTAAAACGTACAGGGATTACGAGGCACAGTTGGGGGCTACCACCCCCAAACCCCCGCTTTCGCAGCCTTTAAATATAAAAAAAATTCTTTAAACTGAAAGTAAGGAGCGACATTAAAACTTAAAACGAACAGAAATTATTCCGTATATGAAAGAGGCTGTGCCCTCCTCAACGCCTCGCTCTTTACGCTAAAGTTTTTATTGTTTAAAAAAAGAGTTGTGAGAAAGTCAAACTTTAGCGTAAAGAGCGAGGCGTTGAGAAGGGCACAGCCTCTTTCATATACGGAATAATTTCTGTTCGTTTTAAGTTTTATTGTCGCTCCTTACTTTCAGTTTAAAGAAATTTTTTTTATATTTAAAGGCTGCGAAAGCGGGGGGTTTGGGGGGTGGTATCCCCCCAACTGTGCCTCCTAATCCCTGTACGTTTTAAGGTTCGACCTTGTAACTCAGCCTCTTTAACTCTTTAGAAAAGGTAGTTTTTTTTCAAATAATTACAGTAAGACACAGCCAAGTATTGAATTCATGTTGGAAAGAAAACAAAATCCAGAGCGCAGATGTTTTGATAACAAAGCCTGCGTAACCTGTTTGAGAAATTCAAACCTGATTAGCAGCAGTGTGCTTGCACTTTCGGGATTTCCCCGACAAAATAGTGTCTTGCTTTGTTGCATTTTCTATGGATGAACTGTTTCATTTAGATATATGCAAGCCTTCTGGATTTGTTAAGGATTTATCATTTCGAAGTTGCGGTCATATTCCTCGCCATGTCATAATGCAGGGGCGTCGATCCTTGGAAACAAATGGGGGGGAGGTAAGGATTTTTAGGTACTCATCTGTTATCCAGTACACACTCGATAATTTAGATCTATAAGATCAGACAATAACCAGTTTATTGCTGTTTGTATACGGAGACAGTTAGCTTCGGCTCAGTGAAAAATTTCATTGTAGTTATATTCTAATAAATATTTAGCAAATATTTTGGTTATATTTTATAGGCTATGTTATATTTTGTATACAGAATATCTTTGGTAATCAGAATTTGTAGTGCCATTTTTAAGAGTCAAAGCGATCAATGGACAGCTACACACACACACACGCACGTTGTGTTTTCCCAATTTTCATCCAATAGAAATTTTCAGTCATTTTATTCAAAATATTCCAAAGATCATATAACAAGGCTTTTGGGGTCGATACAAACAACCTGAGTCTGAGAGAGAGGGTTATATGTCATGCGCCGGGGACATTTAAGGTTTTTAACGAAGGAGTGGTTGTTTAACTTCAAAGGAGGCTCATTTGGTTGAAAATTGAAAGTTCTATTTCCCTTTTAAGAGTCAGAGTGAAGGAAGGGAACTAGCCAGACAACTCCTCTTTTCACCAAACGCATCTGATGGAAATTGTGATATAGAGATTTTAATAGTAATGCTTTTAGGGTTGAAGCAACTCCCCAGCGCACTGGGGATAGGGTTGTAAGTTGTGCCTTAGGAGCATGTAGGGTTTTATGGAATGGGCGGTCGTATAAACTTCAGATGAGGTTCATTTGAAATTAGAAGTTATAGTGCCGTTTTAAGAGTCAAAAGCGATTTTAGAGCAACCAGCCCCTCCCCTCCCCCCAAAGCAAGCCCATCATTCCCCCAAAACCTCCAATCAAATTTGGAGATAGTAATTTTTTCATCGTAATTCAAGGATCCGGAAATTGTGTCTAGGAGAAAGACTCCCCCCCCCCGTAGCTTTTAGGGCAAGGGTTTTAAGTTTTGCCCTTGGGGCATATACGATTTTTTTAAAAAGGGTGGTTGTATGTGCTATGGAAGTGACTCATTGGATTTGTAATCAGAAGTTTTAATGCCGTTTTTAAGAGTTAAAGTGACCAGAGCGCAGCTAGCTCCCCTCCCTCACACACGCACTTCGCGTTTTCCCGATATGCATCCAATATATATTTTGAGACAGTAAATTTATTCAAAATAGTCCAAAGATCATATAACGAGGTTTTTGGGGCTGATACAAACCACCAGAGCCTGGGGCGAGGGTTGTAAGTTATGTCCCTGGGGCATCTAAGATTTTTATGCAAGGAATAGTTGTGTAAACTTTAGAGGTGGCTCATTTGGTTGAAATTGGAAGTTCTAGTTGCCTTTAAAGAGTCAAAAATAATGAAGATCAACTAACCCCTCGCCCCCCCAACTATCCCTCTATTTACAAAACGGGAGTGATTGAAATTGTGCGATGGTTATTTTTTTTCAAATAGTCTAAAGAACATATAATAATGGCTCCAGGTTTGACACAACCACCCAGAGCCCTGGGGCAAGGGCTTTAAGCTATGTCCTTGGGTATATAAGGTTTTTTTTATGGAATGGTTGGTCGTATAAATTTTGAATGCGTCTCATTTGGTTTGAAATTGGAAGTTGTACGCCCTTTCTAAGAGTCAAAGTAATTTTTAAGAGTCAAGCTCATCATATTCTAAAACAAATATCCAAACGAATTTTTGAGACATTAATTTTTTCAGCATTGTTGAAGGGTTCAGTAATTATGCCATTTGGGATGTTCCCTCCCCCCGATGCGTCCGGACAAGCTAGGTGATTTGTTAATTATTTACATATAGTATATGTTATTGAGAAAAGGGATGCATGTTTAACTTCTACTTCCCAAAATACGAAGGGCATTTAGATGAGTTTCAGGGAATTAATTAAAAAAAAAATTCCGAAAAAGAAGTTATCTAAAGAAAAGTAAAGGCCATATTAAACTTAAGATCAGACCCCCTCCCCCTGGAATTCAGCTTATGGGTGCCCATGTTTCCAATATATTCATAACCCAATTCACTGTTATCTTTGTTCGACTATTCCCGCTGTTTAATAATGAAACAATTATTTAAGCCGCAATTGATATTACGAGTTACAGCTTCAGTCTGTAAATTACAATTATTGAGATATGTCTTGCA